>NW_008794281.1:93484-98159 GCF_000699145.1 Aptenodytes forsteri
AAAAAAAACTGTCTTCTGTGGGGGGGGGGGAAGAGTTATTGGCATTGCCTAACTGTGATTTCAACAATTATAAATACTGATACACTCAAAACTTTTATCAACCTCATCACACTTTGAGATATACTATATCAAAGTATACAAAGTATATAGTATAGTTTGAGTATACTATATACTTCCAAACCCAGATAGATACCAAAGAATACATTTCCTGTAATGTTCACACCTTAAAGCTCGTAGCAGGGTGCAGTTCAAAGGTTCGTTTATCCACAGTTCAATATCATACGACAGTCAACCTCTACCCGTTTCCTTCCTCAGTGCACAACAACCCTTTCAAGTTTTCAACATGGCTCTTTTATTGAGGTGATTTGGGACTTCGCCAGAAAGCCAAAGTTTACCTTTTCAAGAATAAACACCGCACAAAAGCAGCAATCCATTTCTGCCACCTGCACTTAACAAGTCTTCATCATTCCAAGAACATTTCCAGCCTTCCACAGCTGTGGATAGATTTCTCCTCTCCTAATAAGGAGGATTACTTAGGTTACTGAGTAAAGACAAGCAATATCTCATCTCAACTCCAGATCTGCAGTTGTAGAAACTCAAATGTAGCTCTTTCAGTCCTGCTTTGCTTCTCTTCCCAGGTCCCTCATCTTTGCTCAAACTCTCATTTAGGACAGAGTGACCGCAGGATTTAAGATTTACTTCTGGGTAGCAAGTTCCTCATCCGTGCCCTCATTCTTGGTGCTACATAGTAGTCCTTGCTGACTTCCTAATCTCATGCTCATTGCAGAGCCGATTCAGACTCAAGGAGCCCCCTTTAAAATCCCTACCACCTCTTCCCGGGGACAAAGCCACAGTTTTTACTGAGCATTTTAGCCACCTAATTAAGATATACAGCTCCCATGCCCAGACTGATGGATGACTCCCCAGCAGAGGACTAACGCTTGAGGTGTGTATCTGGAACACAGGTTGAGTCACCTGGACCTCGCTGCCTTGGGACAGGTGGGCTACCTTGCCGCATCAGTTGTAATGCCTGGCTAAAGGCTGTAAGAAGCATGGGCTTTTCGGTGCTATATTGATACAGAAAAAGAATAAGGGGAAAAAAAAATATACAGTAATATAAAATGCAGAAAAAAGATTGCAGGAAGCGGACTACCAAAAATCTATGATTTTACATAGATTTACATATGATTACATATGATTATTTTACATGTGATTTTACAGTCAAGAAGTCTTAAGAACCAAAACATTATAGAAACAGGAAAATATTCTATTTCAGTACTTAAAACCAGGCATGATGAAATAAAGAGGTAATAACAGAGGCTTGCAAAAGCAAACCTCTTATGTTCAGAAAATAAAGTACTACAGTAAGATCCTATGGGGACCCCATGTACAAGGAATTCACTGAAAAAATACAGCTGAAGGACAAAAAGGCATCAATGATTCTATTAACATTTACGCAGTATCATCTGCGATACTAACAATGTTATATGGCAGAATGACAGGAATGCGAGCAATTAGTTGATTTTGAAGGAAAGATAGAGCCCAAAAAGGAAAACAGAAAGAAATCTGGGGAAATTCAAGAGAAGGTGAAATGCAGAATGCAGATCTATAGCTGAAATGATTAAAACTTAGTGTTGCTAGAAATTCAGGGTCCTTCCCACACAATGACTGGCTGGTGGCCCACATAAAAGTGATCTGTGACTGCCATCCAGCTCCAGTGGAAAAGGGCTCACACTCATTTGGCACTCTGGAGTCTCGTAAGAGGCAAAAGCCCTGAATGTTCAACCAGGGAGCTGTCTTCTACCCCCCCGAGGTGCCGAGAATGAAAACAGGGATGTCGGGATGTGCGAGGGATGCAATCGCTTATTTTTTCCTAGTGTAAAAAACAAAGATAAGAAAGCCACTGAACTCTTCATATGCCAAACAGCTTAAGGTGTGAATACAATTTTGTGGCCACTGGCCTGAGTGAAGAACCCTAAGCTTGGTTGAATTGGTCTAATGCATCAGAAGTCACGTTGCTTGTTTGAAAAGAAGCGTTTCCAACATTTAATGAATTTCATCTATAAAAGCTCCAAGGAAGGATTCTGTCTCTAGCCCCTGCTGTATTAACATAAGAACTAACTATTTATAATCTGCAAATATTGTTTTATGGAGAAAGATCCCCCAGTGCATGCAGGGTTGGAGATAGCAAGCTATTCTAAAGCAGTAGCATGGTTGTTAGACCATTTAGATGTGTGTACCTAGGACAGAAGTCAAATTCCTGGACAGATCTCAGCTAAGGAAAGACCAAATGACCCTGCGTCATAGTGACTTCCGACACAAAGTACAGCTGCCTCCTTGAAATGACAGTATTCAGCAGCAAATCATCACTGAGACTCTACGGGCCCTTTCTTGGCCAAGTCCACATGTTGCTTAAACCCTTTAAGCAGATGTGAAAAGACTGGATTTGCCAAAGGGGAGCGTATATGTTCTTTTTCACTGTGAGCTACAATTGTTTTTTGGCTGACAGTTCTGACTTCTCATTTGCTTTGCCAGCAGCCTTTAACAGAGCAGAAGCAAAGCAGGAAAGATGGCAGTTGGATGGTCTCATTTCCCGCCGACCCAAAATAGGGGAAAGCTGTGCAAAAGGAGAAGGAAAACCAAGGACAGCCATGCACAGTGATTATCTCACTCGGACACATTACCGGCAGTGTCCAAAACTGAGCCTCGCCTTGTTACACTTCCTGGCCAACAGCATCAAATGAATTTGCAATTTTGAACCTCCGCATATAAACTGTTTCAGGTGTAGTCAACTATGAAAGCGCATTACCAGTCCCACACCCTGTACGACGGGTATTTATTCTGAAGTGTCCCTGAATGCTAACCGAGGACGGCTGAGCCTGCACCCGAGGGGCTGCCCGCCTCCGGGGGCTCTTCCTCCTTTCTTATAATCAGGAGACGATATGAAAAAATAAAAACCCATAGAACTAAACTTGCTTTCAGGTGTAGTCAACTATGAAAGCGCATTACCAGTCCCACACCCTGTACGACGGGTATTTATTCTGAAGTGTCCCTGAATGCTAACCGAGGACGGCTGAGCCTGCACCCGAGGGGCTGCCCGCCTCCGGGGGCTCTTCCTCCTTTCTTATAATCAGGAGACGATATGAAAAAATAAAAACCCATAGAACTAAACTTGCGTTCAGACGTAACATATCAAGTGTCACAGCTCCCATTCTCGTATTCACAGAAGCAAAATGCATGTTTCAGTCAGCTACCTGAAAACTTCCTCTTAACGTGAATCTCTGGGTGGCGTTTGCTACCTGGCAAGATGGGAGCAGAAGGCATCATGGCTAAGAAGTATTGCACATGCCTAACTTTCTAACACCAGACCAGCCTGTGGAAGCAGCGGTTGCTTTGTTACACCAGTAAGACCATCAGCCTCTTGCTGGAAAAGCAGGATCAAAAGCTAGTGGTCACACATATTTACTGATTTCTAAGTACTGCTGTAAAGGACATCACTGCACATCATCGTTTTCATTCCCACCAGACCTGCGCGCTCATTGCACATGCATAACTTTCTAACACCAGACCAGCCTGTGGAAGCAGCGGTTGCTTTGTTACACCAGTAAGACCATCAGCCTCTTGCTGGAAAAGCAGGATCAAAAGCTAGTGGTCACACATATTTACTGATTTCTAAGTACTGCTGTAAAGGACATCACTGCACATCATCGTTTTCATTCCCACCAGACCTGCGCGCTCCTCGTTCCTTCCTAGCTTCTACACATATGAAACTCAAGTACACACAAATTTAACGGCTTCATTGAATTCCTGTATGTTGATCAGAATACATTTATTTAATTCTCATTCCACCATTACTTTCCCAGGTATATTACTCAGATTTCCCTCTATTCTCAAATGTACCTTACAGTAATTATGCATTTCTGACAACACTGGCCACCACGCCCACACAAGTTTTTGCACTTGTCACGTAACAGCAATTCCAATTTCTATTCTTGTCAGTGCTAGAAAGAAAAGGAGCTAGGAAACATGCCCTGGCCTGTATGAGCAGAATAGGACGCACCAGGAGAAAAAAACCCAAAACAAGTATCCTCAGCCTGTAGCCTGTAAATGGAAACCCACACGTGGGCACCGATATATGTTGAACGTTGACTATAATAGACAAAGACTTGAATATGGAAACTGTCTACAGCCAAAGCTGTACGTCCAACTACGCCAAGTCAAACAGACAGGGTAAATTATAACTAGTGCTGCCCTTGTGGCAGATACAGATGTTTTTCTCAAACAAAAATCAGAATTAAACTTACTGTAGGTTCCTTCACTTAGAAAGCATGGGAAGTTTCTCATGTTATGATGCAAGACCTCTGCTCCCAAATTTTAGTGATAGATGTGGCGTTTTTATGAGCATATCCAGAAAACCCACTACTTATATTAAAACCAGCGCTTTCCATTTAACTTGAGGCTCCACCTTATGTCCAGTATATTAGTTTTCAAAGGAGGAAAGAGAAGATTGATTTAATGTGAAATTTTTTAAAGTTTCACAAACCCTTATGCAATATTCCAGCAGACTTCACATACAATGCAGAAACAAGGAAAGAGCCTAACACAAGCTGTTTACAGCAAGCTAAGGCAAAATGTACTCCTTGTCTGTATTTTCAGATCAACATTTTTTTTTTTT
>NW_008794281.1:98316-107819 GCF_000699145.1 Aptenodytes forsteri
TTTTTTTTTACTCAGTATTTTTATGTCAAAGTGTAGGAAGAGCCTTAAAATCTTAAGTCATTACACTAATATCCTTAAAACCCTGGAGTTTTGGGGGATGGAGGGTTCTCCCCTCAAATAATTTGTACTATTTCTTAAACACAGTTATATATATATAAAAGAAATACCAAATACCAATTGCAAATTCCATTTTCCCCAGAAGGACATATATACTAACTATTATTGCTTTGTTTAAAATATATCTTCATTTGTAGTTATCCCAATCAAAATGTATCCTTTTTTAAAGAAAACAACACGTTGCTCCAAGTGTTCATATGCTGCTCCTGACTATTTGGATTACACTAATAATCCTTAAAACCCTGGAGTTTTGGGGGATGGAGGGTTCTCCCCTCAAATAATGTCTCATTTGTACTATTTCTTAAACACAGTTATATATATATAAAAGAAATACCAAGGCAAAATTGCAAATTCCATTTTCCCCAGAAGGACATATATACTAACTATTATTGCTTTGTTTAAAATATATCTTCATTTGTAGTTATCCCAATCAAAATGTATCCTTTTTTAAAGGAAACAACACGTTGCTCCAAGTGTTCATATGCTGCTCCTGACTATTTGGATAAAAATGTCTCTCAAAATTAAGTTTCAGGATTTTGACAGAACTTGGTGGATATCTTAGAAATGAAATAACAGATGTAACGTAAGGGCAGGTGAAGCTAATCCATATTCTGAAGCCAGGTTCTAGCATATCTAGCCACAGGAACAAAAATCTATCATCATGGGTACACTGTTTTCACATCTATGCGAAGAGTTACAATTACTGTTACGATTACATTATTTTGGGTTTTTAAAGAAAAGGACAATTTGGGCACTAACCTAAGGCTGGAGAATTAGCCTCAGCCTCATCCCTTGCATCCCCTTCCCTGTGACCCTGGGTAACACCTTAGCTTTCCTGCGCCTCAGCTCTTCCTCTGGAAATAATGGGACAAAGAGCATTTCTCTACTTTACAGTATGCTGTTAATATTCAATATTCACTCACAACATGCCTAATATAAATAGAAATGGGGGCAGTAAGCACCACAGAGCGCGCTGCGATTCATGATGGCCAAGATTTCTAATCACATCCAAAGGGCCTTCTTGTATTGTGAATGGTTTCAGGCAATCCTGTGCGACTCACAAGGCTTGTCAAAGCTCATCTGGTCTCAGAGAGGCAGAGGGAAGGGTTGTGGAAATTTTCCTAGTCTATTTTGAAATTCAGCTTTTGAGGGTTTTTTCAGGTTTATTTTTTCAAAACTGAAACTCTCCTATGAGGAAAAAAAAGTAAAGCGTAATTTCTTTGAAAAATATTCCTGGAAATATTGGTTTTGGATCAGCTTTTCAGGATCAGGCCTTAAATATATTTGAAAAGTTAAAGTGGATAATTTGTGCATAATTTGAAATCTTGAGACGTCCTAAATTGCAATTTGTTCAGCAACAGGTGCAGCTTTGCAAGACAACTATCAACAGAGTATCCTGCTTCTGGAGAATCATTAATTTAGGATATAGAGGAAACTCTTCGCTGGTCTCAATAGACACTTGACTAGATTTTAGCACATGCCACACTAACTGTACGTTATTGGCACTAAACCTCTGCTTATGTATAACTAAAGACAGGAACAGATGGGGAGAAACCATGGCTGTGCTCAGTAAATACATAACGGGGGGGGGGAGCAGGTCCCATAAACGCTTCGTGTCCACCTTCCCTGGCTGCTCGCGGGAGACCCTTTTCTACCTGGGGCTTCCAGACTGAAAGTTATGTTTCTAGTGCTGTGCTGTTGGGATTAAATGTAAAATATGATCAACATCTAGCGAACCTGGACTTCTTCCCATAACGTCCTTGAATTCTACATAAAACAGTATTTTTAAACGAGCATAAATGCTTAAAAGGAAGGACTGACACTAAAAACACTCAATGCAGTAAGCACTGGCTCTTGTACACGGTTGTATTTCCTCCAATACTAGCTCAAGTGTTGAAGGCTCTGTATATCATCAACTTGAATTTGCAGCAGTAATCCAGAATTTAATGAAACTCATGTAGAAAGAACTACACAGAACATTTTATCACAAACAGAGCTTTTACTTCAGAAGAAAGTTTCATATTAATACTGCTGCACTCTATTAAATGATTAATTATAAAAATAAAATAACCTACCAATCAAAAATTTATTTTCAGTAATGCAAATAAATTACAGATTCTCAATTATTGTGAGTGGGATGACAGTACACCAGCAAATGATCTGGTTTCGTTTATTCAAATACATGCAACTAAAGAAGCAGTAATGGCCATCTCGCGGCTGTGTCCCGCGAAGGACCTTTTGCAACACAGTCAGACAGTTGTTGGTTTCTAAAAAAGATCCCCGGGAAGGGAGCTACCGCCGCAGCCCGTTCCCAGGCGCAGCGTACCCTCCCCGTCTTGGCCGACGTGCATACTTATGTCTCGAGGCCCGAGGGTCACAGCTTCACCTGTTCCCAGCCGATTTATTCTGGTGGCTGGAGGGACACCAACACATATGTGCCCCCTCCTTCCTTGCACCTGGGTCCTGGATAACATCTCCTACTGAAATTCTCCCGCATAATTGCTTAGAACAAGCGCGATGGAACTATTTAGCTCAGACATTAAATATATAAAAATAATCCCACATAAAAAGCAAAAGAATAAACTTTTCTGGATATGTATTACCTTCACAGACTAATTAATTAAAATAACCATTATCACACAGTTACAGTGTATAAGCAATGGCTGGAAGTCAAATAGTTATGACAAGACACATAGACAAAAAGTTTATTTCTCTAGGCTGTATGATCCTTTGTAAAAACTAGGATCTGTTTCAAATATTCAAGAGTGAAGAGCTTAGTACTACATATCCTGTAAAAAGAAACAAAGACCTAGGCACCAGAAGGAACTGCCATACAAACAGCTTCAATTCTTACATGACAAACCTGACAGAGAAATTTAAAATGTTCTTGTTTAATATGAAGTTTCACTGCACTGTTTTTACGCAGTGCAGCAGACAGTGGGGTTTCTGTTGAGAAATGACGCACAACTCGGATACCAGAATTAAACTATGTAAACGTGAGCAGATACCCTTTGTTATCAACCTAAGCTTTAAACTTGGGTTGCTGTGATTTTGCTGCCTTTTTGGAAGACTACAAAGTTTTCTTCACAGCCAGGGTTCAGAAAAAGAATTAATTAATTTCCCAGAAAGGAGAAGAATAATTGAATTTTTACTTCCACCTGTCCTCAAATCAACTTAAATTTGTTCCTTAGAAAAGGCTCAGATAAAGTTAACCTTGAATAAAACCCATAATTTATCCCTGACAGACTCCACGCAAAATTTAGCCTGAGCACAATTTTTGCTCACGGTACCAAATTCAACACGAACAGAGTCTCGGTGAAGTTAATACAGTCCGCTGCACCTAATACAGCCAAGAATGCAGTTTCACACGTTGCATATGCCCCAACATGCAGGCGTGGGAAGTTAAAGACTGTCATCCCTAATTTCCCATTTTTCCCCATTTAGGCAAAACACAGCAAGAAGCTGTGTGCTTGCAGAGTATTGCATAGAAGGTATATTTATGCAATAATTTTACATAAATAATTATACATAAGTAATAGGCACAGCAAAAAAGAATTATTTTTCTAGGCTTTGGTGCAGGTGTAAATACGTAAGTGAAAGGTACGGAGATCTCCACATACGTATGTGGAATGACCCTGGCCCCTTAAAGCATTTGCTGTTTCATGTATTTAGGCCACACGGGGGGTAGAACCACAGGTATTCAAAAAGTGTTAATTCAGCTTAAATTCACAATGAAACAAATGATCAAATAGAATCTAATTCTGTCTTTATAGTTAAGCACACATCTTCCAGTTTTTCCATGAAAATTACTTTTTCAGTCAGTTCCCTGTTGCTCTTTATCGAACCTCACAGTGTTTCAGAGACAGGTGATGTCCAAGTTCTTGCATCACTGTTATAGGGCAAAGAATTAGAGCACACCCTCAGGGACCACGAAGACGATCCCTCATGGGAATGACAGACTGTCGTCAGCAATGTCTCCAAAGGTACCACATACATCCACCATGCTGCACATGGTACCACATACATCCACCATGCTGCACATGGTACCACATACATCCACCATGCTGCACAGAACAGCATGCACATACTGCCTTATCTCCCATCTCCGCACACAAAGAGTTTTGGAAGCCTTTCCCTCCAGAAACTAAACAAATACCTGTTTAGTGACATCTTATCATGCCTTATGGCAGGGAGATGTGTATATTGGCCTTTCCCAATCCAGTCTAGCTCTATTTATCATGTTATTTTCTATGGAGAGTGATGGCGGGGGTGAGAGGGCGGCTTGTGGTTTTATTTAGACTGCAAGCTCTGCAACACAGAAACCTATGATCCAACCACGCCTGTCTCACTGATAACAATACACAAATGGTAAGCATAATAGCATAACAACAGTCTGGATCTCTGGAAAAAAACAGAGACAGTAAAACGAATCTTATCTAGGAGCAATAGTCATTATAAAGTGAGGAAGAAGGACATCTAAGTACAAGCAACCTGGCAGATCACCTCCGTAGTAAATCATTCTTGTCTGCATGACAACACAGGTCCAAACATGATCAACAGAAACACAGGACGCTTAGAAAAAACGCTGTACACATTCCTAAACTCAGTATTTGGCCAAGCGCCTCCACAGGCAGTTGAAGGAGCTAAGCTGGTGCCTGCCACCGGCCAGTCTGGCACGGCTCCGGGTAACGTCTTCCCCTCCAGCTAACCTTCAGCTGTGAGGAAACATACCACGGGTTAAGGCCAAAGGATACCCATTTGTTACTGTAGTAACATTAAACCAGACTAAATTTCTAAACATCCACTGACAGTAAGATACAAACTCCCCAGGCAAAGCAAGGGGAAGGCTCACCAGAAGACGGAAAAGTTCCCTTTACTACATTTCTCAGAACAACCTCGGGGTGGGATAACTTGAATATATATGGCTATATTTAACCACTGGGATATGTTTCCAAAAATCCTATGCCAGGAATTTGCAGAGGGGAAAAAAAAAAATGCTCGTGATGCTTTTGATCTTCCCGGCAGAGCTGCTCCCCTGAATTAGCAGCACATGCCCAGGCAGCAGAGTCCTCCTCGGCTTTGGGGAACAGGCGGCCAATCAACCAGACTTCAGCCCCACCAACCCAGAGGGGTCTGGAGCAACAGCCTTGCAAATTTATTGCGGCTAGCTATGGCAACATTTAGACAACACCGGGTGTATAAAAATGCTCAAAATGTTTAGAGGAGCAGGTCAAAGTGGATGCCTGCTCTTGAAGTGCAAAGATAGAGTTATTTTCCATGAGAAAAATACAAGTAACTAAGAATATTTTTTTTTTTTTTAAGAGCAGTCATACAAAACACATCTGCTCACCCACTTAGTGGATATTGCACACACATAGTTAGCTGCTCAGGTGACACAGATGGTTTCAGCTCGTATTATTCCTACCAACCAACTCACTGATGTGTACCCAGCTATACCCTTTAAGTACGGGCCATATCACACCAGCATTCACATTTATTACCTCAATTCTTTGAGAAAAAGAATGCAGAAGTATGTATAGCATGTGCCATACACACAAAAAGTAATGAAGACTTCAACATCTCACGCTCTTTTCTCCAATAAAAAAAGATTCATAAAGCAGGGGATGGAGCTGGCAAGGGCCACACTGAGGAGGGAAGTGGAGACCCGGCTCTAACAACTGAATTAAAACTCCCAGTGCTGCTCACTTCAAAACCAGGGTCCCTACCAGGCTGGAGAATTTTCCTCCAAACTGTTCTTTGACTTTGGGTGTCACATACATTACAGAACAGCTCGTTTTCAGAATACAAGAAATCAGTCAAATATTAAAATAATAGTCAAATTGCCATCAGTGGAGTAAGGTTTCCTTGCAAACAAGGTGAACATATTGAAAACATGGCCTTCATCTCAACTTTCATAAAGTCCTTGGGAAGAAATGAGGCTCTGACCCACGTCGCATTACAAGATTCTTTACGTTAGCAAGACAAACAGTAGTAGAAAGACTGAGCAGTATTAATTTACTAGTACAGCTTGATACCTGCATCAGAAAGGGATGATTTTTGAACAACTTCTGGTCAACACACACAAAAAATAAATACCTCCTCTTTGTTATTTGATAAACAGGTACTTACATACACAAAGTGATCATCCTTAAAAATAATAAAACCCAACCACAAACCCACATAAGAACCACAGTTATTTCCTACTCTATCTATAGGAGGGAACTGTGGTGTTGGTTCAGCCTACATTCCTTGCTGTTGCTCCAAATTCTTGTCTTGGGTGTCCCACAACTTCCCCAGGCTTAGCATGGAAAGATGAGAGTCTGTTTTATCCACCTACAGATTCCCCCATCCTCTTCCCTTCAGCACTGACAGCTTTGCTACTGCTCCACTCCTTCAGACTTCAGTAACAAGGGTAACGCACTGCCACTTCTCAGACTTTCACACCTAACATTTTAGTTCTTTCTAGAGTATCATAATCTGTGATTTTCTTTTTTTTTTTTAAATGTTGAACCTTGGAAAAAATAAATTTATTTTTTCATTAGTCTTTGCTCATACTTTTTTTGTAAAAAAAAAATATATATATATACATATAAAAAAAGAGATATGCCTTATTTTTAAAATTTTAAAAGAAAAATTTCTTTACTGAAAGAGTGGTTAGACATTGGAACAGGCTGCCCAGGGAAGTGGTTGAGTCACCATCCCTGGAAGTATTTAGAAGATGTGTAGACGAGGCTCTTAGGGACACGGTTTAGTGGGCATGGTGGTGTTGGGTTGATGGTTGGACTCGATGATCTTAGAGGGCTCTTCCAACCTTAATGATGCTATGATTTCTTTCCACTGCCACATTCAGTATTTCTTACCTTTACATTCAAGCTGGGCAAAAACCTCTACCTCTCCTATAAGACACCTTGCTGCTGCTTCTTCTACCCCTTCTTCCAGTCCCATCTTCAGTTCTGTTTCAACTGTTGCCTGTGTCTGCCAACATACCCCTTCACTGGCAAGTATCTCCTCTCTTCTTTGTCTTCAAGTCCACATTTTAAAGATTAACTTTCTTTACTCAGCTGTCTCCCCAGTCACTTCTAGTCTAGCTGATATGGATCTTCTCTTTCCTTCACCTCGTGCTCTACTTTAATGCTCTGATCTTTCAAACATCTTGTCCTTTGCCGCCTTCTTATATCATTTAATCTTTATCATTATCTCATCTATTATGATTTATGACTTGCATGTAATACGTAACGCAACAACCTCCCTCCCTCTCCCTCCCTGCAGTGCTATGCAAAAAGCATACATTAATGCACAAGATAATGAAATGCTCAGCTCTCGCACCGTGCTAAAACGTTGCCGTGAAACTTCCTTCAAAAGCTGTGAGCGCTTTACACCACGTATTTCCTCACCGACAGAAACACAGCCCCTATAGAGCAAGATTTCTACAGACTGCCATTACAGCCAGACTTGATACATAACATATAACAACTCACTTAAGTACTCTATTTTTTGTTTGTTTACCTCATCGTTTTACAAATGTAAGTGATATGAACCCTTTACGATAGGTAACATTCAGCTCTTGTGAAGGTACCCACATCAGTAAGAATCATCTACACCACCTAGAAGGGAATGGACCAAACAGCACCTCCCATATACCCCAGGTTCTGCAGGATGCCAAATGTTGAACTCTAATATCATCCCCAAAATGGGAGGGAGGGAGGGAGGAAGGAAGGAAGGGCGGAAGGAAGGGAGGGAGGGCGGAAGGAAGGAAGGGATCCTGTTTTTTATAGCCAAACAATATTAGCAGAGATAGCCCTACTCGGGTTTATTGACCTCAGTCTTTTTTTCAGGAGTGTGTAGGAGAGGAAACTGGTCTTGTTTTACTCTCCTTTGCCCTGTTCTCAAGAACCATGCCAATATTTTCTTGCGCTTCATTCTAAAAACCTAAATACAGTTGCGGTGACGGTCTCCAAATCTTCTTGGTCCCAGAGCCTACGCTCCATACTACTGCATCCTCTATTAACCACAGAATTTTCTGCATGCCAGCTGGAACTAATCATCATGATTACAGGCTTTTGTTTAGAGGAATATCTACAGTACAAAACCATAGAGGTTTGGGAAAAAAAACAAACCCTGAAATGGGTCTTATGCAGAGGACAAGATACAGAATAGTCTGTAATAGATTATATAAAAGCCAGCCAACTCTTATCTGGAGCTAAGGAAGACAGGGATACTCCCCACAGCAGAGAAACCCAGACAAGATGACGAGGGGGGACAGGTTCTCACCTAAGTGATTTTTCATGGAGCCAGTGGGGGTCCTTGTCATGTCATTTCTGGCATTGGGACTAGGTTGATAAGCCCTGATGGTTCCAAATGGTTCTGCAGTACTAAACTTAATTTGACAAGGCTTATTAGCACCGGCTTTGAGCCTGACAGACCCAAGCTGTCTCTAATGCTCAATTTGGGCAAATTTGTATGATGCTCTCCAACACTGTAGCAATGGGAACAACAATGCAAAAAGACCTGATCTGGCTGTGTTGAGCGCTCTAAGGCTTGGTGGGCTTTAGTGGAAGCAAATACACTTGCTTTCGCACCCCCTTTAATGGGCTTGGAAGACACAGATTTGCTCCAGCTTTCTAAGCTGATACATCTGGCTGGACGTGAGCTGGCTCTTCACAATTCAGCTCACATGTGTCTCTGCTCATGGCATCGCGAGTCTACAAATGAGATAACTGCCACAGGGGGAAAGACGATGGTAGAAGGCTTCCCTCTAAACTCTGTTGTATTTCTATTTAATGAGCAAAGTTAAATCTTCATTTACGGTGCCTTTTTTTTTCCCCCAAATCTATTAATCTGTGATGCCCACCTTACAGATGCTACAATATAGATATGGACACCCGTAACTGAAAGATTTGTCTGAAAAAATAAGACTAGACATCACCTGGTTGAGTGTTTGAACTGACTGGATAGCCTTGCCTCTGCCACCTCTCTGAACCAGAAGTACCAGACACAAACACCAGTTCCCACACTCTGGAGAATGGTTGTAAGCTATATTAAGAGGGAAGTGCATTAAATGCAAAGGATGAAGACTGCCGTATCTTAAAAAAACCAAAAACAAAACCAAGAAAACCCCACTATAACATATGCATTTTTCCTAGAATGCAGGAGACCTGGAGAAGGGTTGTCTCCTTAAACACTGCAAGCAATTGTGTGAACACAACCTCTATGAAGCTACTTATGTTCTTGCGTTAGTATCTTTACTGTAAGATTATAAAGAGCTCTGTAAGCATGCACACTCAATAAAAGCAAGCCGTAAGCATTAATCCTCGTTTTTCTCATGTAAGCAAAACCACTGGGGATGCCTAGCTATGACTGATGCACGTCTCATGAGCGGGGGACAG
>NW_008794281.1:108585-141515 GCF_000699145.1 Aptenodytes forsteri
TAAGAATCATCTACACCACCTAGAAGGGAATGGACCAAACAGCACCTCCCATATACCCCAGGTTCTGCAGGATGCCAAATGTTGAACTCTAATATCATCCCCAAAATGGGAGGGAGGGAGGGAGGAAGGAAGGAAGGGCGGAAGGAAGGGATCCTGTTTTTTATAGCCAAACAATATTAGCAGAGATAGCCCTACTCGGGTTTATTGACCTCAGTCTTTTTTTCAGGAGTGTGTAGGAGAGGAAACTGGTCTTGTTTTACTCTCCTTTGCCCTGTTCTCAAGAACCATGCCAATATTTTCTTGTGCTTCATTCTGAAAACCTAAATACAGTTGTGGTGACGGTCTCCAAATCTTCTTGGTCCCAGAGCCTACGCTCCATACTACTGCATCCTCTATTAACCACAGAATTTTCTGCATGCCAGCTGGAACTAATCATCATGATTACAGGCTTTTGTTTAGAGGAATATCTACAGTACAAAACCATAGAGGTTTGGGAAAAAAAACAAACCCTGAAATGGGTCTTATGCAGAGGACAAGATACAGAATAGTCTGTAATAGATTATATAAAAGCCAGCCAACTCTTATCTGGAGCTAAGGAAGACAGGGATACTCCCCACAGCAGAGAAACCCAGACAAGATGACGAGGGGGGACAGGTTCTCACCTAAGTGATTTTTCATGGAGCCAGTGGGGGTCCTTGTCATGTCATTTCTGGCATTGGGACTAGGTTGATAAGCCCTGATGGTTCCAAATGGTTCTGCAGTACTAAACTTAATTTGACAAGGCTTATTAGCACCGGCTTTGAGCCTGACAGACCCAAGCTGTCTCTAATGCTCAATTTGGGCAAATTTGTATGATGCTCTCCAACACTGTAGCAATGGGAACAACAATGCAAAAAGACCTGATCTGGCTGTGTTGAGCGCTCTAAGGCTTGGTGGGCTTTAGTGGAAGCAAATACACTTGCTTTCGCACCCCCTTTAATGGGCTTGGAAGACACAGATTTGCTCCAGCTTTCTAAGCTGATACATCTGGCTGGACGTGAGCTGGCTCTTCACAATTCAGCTCACATGTGTCTCTGCTCATGGCATCGCGAGTCTACAAATGAGATAACTGCCACAGGGGGAAAGACGATGGTAGAAGGCTTCCCTCTAAACTCTGTTGTATTTCTATTTAATGAGCAAAGTTAAATCTTCATTTACGGTGCCTTTTTTTTTCCCCCAAATCTATTAATCTGTGATGCCCACCTTACAGATGCTACAATATAGATATGGACACCCGTAACTGAAAGATTTGTCTGAAAAAATAAGACTAGACATCACCTGGTTGAGTGTTTGAACTGACTGGATAGCCTTGCCTCTGCCACCTCTCTGAACCAGAAGTACCAGACACAAACACCAGTTCCCACACTCTGGAGAATGGTTGTAAGCTATATTAAGAGGGAAGTGCATTAAATGCAAAGGATGAAGACTGCCGTATCTTAAAAAAACCAAAAACAAAACCAAGAAAACCCCACTATAACATATGCATTTTTCCTAGAATGCAGGAGACCTGGAGAAGGGTTGTCTCCTTAAACACTGCAAGCAATTGTGTGAACACAACCTCTATGAAGCTACTTATGTTCTTGCGTTAGTATCTTTACTGTAAGATTATAAAGAGCTCTGTAAGCATGCACACTCAATAAAAGCAAGCCGTAAGCATTAATCCTCGTTTTTCTCATGTAAG
Source organism: Aptenodytes forsteri (assembly GCF_000699145.1). Classification (NCBI taxonomy): domain Eukaryota; kingdom Metazoa; phylum Chordata; class Aves; order Sphenisciformes; family Spheniscidae; genus Aptenodytes; species Aptenodytes forsteri. Next base: position 110,306 of record NW_008794281.1, read on the forward strand.
CAAAACCACTGGGGATGCCTAGCTATGACTGATGCACGTCTCATGAGCGGGGGACAGTCTCTCACTCACTCCATCCTCTTGAATGAGCAACCGGAATAACATCAGAGCCTCAGAGGAAGCAGCGCAGAGCAAACACTCCTTTCCAGCACTCTTCACAATTCCTGACCCAGCACATGCCCTCTGCATGCCTCTGGTTATAACCAGACTTCTATAAGCAACCTACAGCATGCATCCGACTATCCACCAGAACAACGCTATTCCTTCATTGAGAATAATGACTTAAAGTGACTTTTAGCTACAACGTCCTGGAATTTGTTATAGACTCCAGTCCTGAATGAAATTCAGTTCTTACGATACGCTTGTGGAACATTAAATTATAGTAATTGTCAAAATTTCCTCAATTATTTATACTCTAGACAGCTGCTGTGGCTACAGTAAGAATAGCAACCAACCTCTTCAAAGCAGTAAAAAGTAGCAATGATAAATCTTTTAGATGGTTTTCTTTTTATGGAGTGCTTGCTCCGTGGGTTAAAGCAGGATTGCTATCTTCCAAGAAACAACAAAAAGCCAAAACAGAATAGCAGAACGCAGTGTGGTTTCTGACTTAAGATGGCAAGCTCTCATCAAATCTTTAATCTTTCCTTTAGCTACGTGAGTGGTTGTGCTCAAGTTGCAGTAGTGGAGGTAGGGGCAGTTGGGAACAGAGTCATAAAAATGAAAAACATTAAAATAGCTTCACACACACAACAGATATTCATGTATCCCAAAGTGAACATTTGCAATGCAAAGGGGAGATTTTAGAATTTATTGTAAAATGATTTTTTTCTCAAGATACAGAAGGAAATAACCTTCTTTAAAAGATCATAAATTTTAAACGCTCCTAGGATGCATTTTAAAAATCAGTTTCTTATTGTTTGCCTTTTCAGTACAGTTCTGCCTGTAACTTTAGCTTCCCCGATACTCATAGCAGATGTACTCTTAAGGTACTATATGCTTTTAATTTTACTACACTAATTCTTGGTTCTTCAGTTTTAAATATTATGTACAAGATACAGAACAAATTCTTTTACAAATTAGAACTTATCAGTCAAAACCAAGTTGCATACATAAAACATCTTGAAGTTTGCAATTTGAAATTTTTCTTTTACAAATTAGAACTTATCAGTCAAAACCAAGTTGCATACATAAAACATCTTGAAGTTTGCAATTTGAAATTTTTCATTTAGTGTGTTTTACTCATTTATTTTGTTTCTTTTCAAAGGATATAGGAACTTTTAATCCAACTTTAAAGTAAATATCTAATTCTGCTTTTGCAATACTACTGTCTATACAGAGGAACAAAATTTTATTTTTATACATTCCAGTTTAACTATGTGATATTTCAGAAATATAAAATACCAATGTAAGAATAATATTGATTGTAAGTATGTGATAAATGATAAGGCCTAATTCAACTACTGGGGAGTACGACAGGGCAAGAACTGTAATATTAATATTCTTCAGATTACACCTTTGCTCTCACTACTGAAAAACTAATTAAAAATTGGTAATTAAAGTCTCAGACATTGAAGTCATACGCTCTCACTCGATACTCAACCACGTACACACAAACAACAGACCACGTTACTACTTACCATTTGAGACCTATTTTTTGGGCAGCCATTGATGTCTTCAATCTTTTCATTTGCTGAAAAGCAAAAAAGAGGAGATAAAGCAAAAAAAAATACACCAAGGATGTTTATTCCAATTATTTCCAGAGCACTTGCTGCTAGCTAAATAAAGGGGTTTCAGATTGTAGTTGTCCAAGCAAAGTGAATGTGTGAAACACTGAGACCCATCAAAAAAAAGCAGCTGGAGTTTTCTAGTGGGTCATGCCTCCAGAGACAGCTGGGGGCAGAAAACAACTGGTCTGACAACATCTTGTGCAGTGACGGGTAACGCCGTTAAACTACAAAAAAGATTTAAACTCTGGAAACTGAATCACTGCTGGGTGGAAAAGTGAACACTACGTATGGATAGATGGCTGCATGTCAATTGATTTGCTTGTAGAGTGAATATATATTTTAAATCTAGATGGGAAATTTATGATCAATAACTCTAATATTTTTTTTTTCCTTAAAGCATAAACCACAAGACTACTTTTCAAGCTTCTTGTCCATGGCTTACATGCAACGCAACTTGCAGAAAAAGATATAGTTTCAATCTTTGAAGTCCCAAGTGAAAGAATTAAGTTGCTGAGGTGGTTAAACGTTTGCCTTAGAGTCTTAGTTTGCTCAGTTTCCCATTTCAGTCTTGGACCCTGAAATGACTCGTGTGCTAGACTGAAGAATCAGTTATAATCAAAGTTTGGTTTCCCACAGTTTTTTCACTGTAATGAAGGTAGGCGTTCACATCCCATGTGACAAAGCGAACAGATTTGCCTCCCATCGATTCTTATATTAAAAGCTGTATTTTCCACCAGTCCCATATTCTCAGGACATCAGTCAGACTCCATCTCATTTCATGTCTTTCTTCAGTTAGGAGTATCAAATTGGGCACAATATTCCAAGAGCAGTCATAACAATGACAAACAAAGAAGCAACATAACTTCACTCTTGCCTGGTATTCCCCTTTTTACACATCAAAGTGTCACAGTACACTTTTATGCCACAGTCATGCATTTAAGAATTGATGCTAATCTGAAAAAGATTGCAGCTAAATCCACTGTAGTGTTCCCCGGAGTGGTCTATCAGCCTCTACACACAAAGAGCATACACTTCTTTCAGGAATTCAATCTCAGATTTGGTCATACAGAAACAAAAATTATTTCTTTAAATCCCATTTACAATCTTGTGCATCCATCTTTTAATATTTACAATCTCTCAGTTTAGTATCATGCAATATCTTTATCAACAAAATTTATAACACTTTAAAAAACTGATAGCTATATTCCTATAAATTTGCACCATTCATAATTATTACTTGAAAGGAGACTAATGAACTTCTGAATGGGCTTTCTCTTGTCTGGGACATGTGTGTAGAGAGATACCTCTAATAACCCAGGTCATTTTGTTTATCTTCCTTAAAAAATAGTAGGTTTTTCCCTAGTCCTCTAGAACTTCCAAAATGTTACACGATGTATTTAAAACCAACATTAGCAAACCATAAAGCTTATTACCTGGCTCTTTTTAAGCTCTTGCACGCAAACTTCCCGGACTCATCTACTTGAAACTGCTTAAACTGTTAGTAACTTGTTTCCAAGATTCTGCTGCAATATAGCATTTGACTTTTTCTGAGGTTTTTTTTACTATGCAAACGTAGAACCAAAATATTTACTCAACATTTCTACACTTTGCGGGTATTCCTACAGGCTTGGACCACAAGCTTGGTTCTAGAGCTGTACGTTAAAGGTTAACCCCATAAACCCTATAAACTAACAAAGACACCGTTCTGTAACATGGGAAAACTAATGGCAAACGAAGATGTTAGCCACCTTAAATTTTTCTGTCAGGAGAAATTTACATCCAACACACCAACTCTTTGGGATGTTACCTCTTTATCCCCTTCCCTTTTTACACTGTGGTTATATTACCATTCTCACCTAGACATCATTTCTTTTGTCCTCGTACCTTTCTATCGGCTTGCAAGATGTCATCAGCTATCCTTGTACTCTTCTGATCAACTTCAACTGATTTGTAGCTTCTTTATTTCATTACTACCAGTTTCCTGCATTTTCTTGTGCTCTATTTTTTTTTTTTTTTAAAACAGTTGCTTTTACTTCCTCTCAAAAGCTACGTTAAACCAAGGCAGCTTTCCCTCCCACCTGTGAACCTGCAGCTTTTTTGTCCACCAGTTGATGATTCTTCATCAGTTCCCAATTACTCATCACTTCCTTTTATGCTGTTGGCTATCTCTAAATCACCTAAATCACAGGTGATTTAGGATGTAGATGACCAGAAATAATTGGTGGGAATCAGAAGAGTAACAAGAACTGGAGTTTCTGGTCCCTCAAGTGCTATTTCTGCTTACCCCTGGGCAATCACCTTTCCCTGGGCAGGTTTATGTTCTACCTTTTCACCTTCTAATCCACTCCCAACTCACCTACGGCTCTTGGTTACTCCTTTCACTAGATTAATGCAATTATCATCCCTTCCCTGCTGGTGCAAGTGCTACGGAAAGCAGGTGGAATAGAGAGCAACCAGAAAAGCTGGTGGTAGGGCAAACTGGCAGCTGGGCTGAACTTTAACTCATACCTCTCTATTGAACCCAGCAGGGCAAGACCTCAGAGATTCAACCTAGGCTGGGGAGATGCATCAAAGCGGCCCACAGGCATATTTGGCACTTTGCAGCAATCTAATTCACCAGGCAATTGTTTTGATGCTCCCATTCGTTGGCCGTAAGCTGGACCCTGTCTTTGACCCTTCCACCTAGCTCCAAGGAACAGTGCTTGCAGCAGGTACTAGGTAAGTTGCCTGTCTTGTGGAGATGACTGGAAAGAAAGAGAGAGCAGCAAATGAGATAACGTGGTGTGCCCATGGACAGCATGACGGTACAGTTCATAGCACAAGTCACTGAATGCTAGGGGATCTTGGAAATGTGTCCAATTTCACAGCTGCAGAAGCACAGCTTTCTGGCTGAGATAGAAACAGTACTGTGAGCTGCCTGTTTATTTGCCACGTAGGAATACTACATCCGTTAGCATCAACTGGAAGTCACAGGCAATCATAAAGGCTTTCAATTCTATCTCAGCCTTGAGCAAGACCTAAATTCACAACCACAAATGTGAAATGCAGAGGATTTTTCCCAAACTGACTGCAAGTCCAAAGAGCTTCCCCCCGTCACTGTGGTTTTTTTTCTTCACTGTGAATACAGTGAATTTGGTTCAAATGCTTTTAAATGTTTGCAAACTTTTCCCATTTACACACAGATTGAGGGGTGTACTAAGGCAGACAGAAGAAACCAGCTGTGCTCTCTAATGAAAGCAGCAATGAGTGACAGTGTGCTTTCATTAGCTGGATCCGAATCAAAGCTTGGAAAATGGTACCTAAAAGAATATTTGGGTTTATGTATTTTGACAGGAAGCGTATCATGAAACTGCAAGTCAAAATTCTATGAAAACATAAGTGAAAAGGAAGCTCTAGCATCAAAAGTTGCAAAGGATCCTTTAAATCTATCGGCCAGTCAGCTGTCAGTGTCCCATTTATATAGGTACAGGTACGCGTTCCTGGTGAAAAAGATCTTCAGCAAATGACATTCCATCGAGTGCGTGAAAAATTATAATCAGAGCAAATCAAAAGTGTTTCAATAAGCATTATACAGAAGAACATTGGCTATGTATGGATGGTTAAACCATCCATACAAAAAATAAGCCCATGCACTTCATAATAATGAATTAAGCCTTCTGTTACAACCTTAGCAGCTATTCTGCATTATTCAATACTTCAGGCATACCCTTGGACATTAGATTACTTTTTCGCCAACGTATGAATGAATATTGCTCAACTGAATTCCTACATTTGCGTAGGAATTGTCACCTGCAGCTTTTAACTGAACAGCCACCAAAATATTAGTAAAATGAACCTTTGTGTAACGTCCCACCCAAAGTAGGAGTTATCACTAGAGAGTACTGCTAGGCTTGATCCCAAGATTCTGGTTTGAAATATAATTCTGTAACCTTCCCCTGCAAATGTAATAGTACAATTTTCATGACAGCAGACAAAAGCTATACTGAGAAAAGTCACAGTATGAATTTGAACTGGAGCAGTTAAATGGAGTAATCGCAAATGACTTTTAAAATTAGAGCAAAGATCTATTCTGTTTAAGTCAGTACGACTAATTTCAGTCAGAACACAAGTTACCCAGAATATTTAGATATACCTGTAAGTTAGGCTATCTTGGCATATGCAAAGCATCTACACTAAACAATGTGCCCATCACCTCCTATAATGGTGTACTGACTGCCCGGCACAACACTGATGTGCACATTTTACTTCTTACTGAAACTACTTTTATTTAGCTGAGTAAGTGTTTAACACTAACGCAATGTCTGCATCCCTATTTAAAAAGCCACAGCTTTTGTATCTGATCTGACTTTGGTTGTATCCGATCAATGAAAATATTCCACAAAATATCGTAGGCATCAGTAGGAAAAGTCCTATCGGACTGGGTTAAAGTTTAATTTTAGCATCGATTCTATTCATCTTGAAAATCGAAGGTTCTCGCAGGGAATCAACTGACAATTTGATATATTACCAATTTCAGAGCATGCACAGACCCAGTACATCTGCATTCATGAATTTAAATATAGCTACTACGTTTATATGCCATTACTGAGGCATATATTACTTATGTATTCTTTTACAGACTCATAAATTTTGAGCTGAAATAAACCAGAATGCTATGAATGCATTTTAATTGACTTGCAAATAGAAAAAACTGTCATCATATAACGCTTCTGTATTATCATTAGCAGTTTTGAAGTCTGAAGATTATATCCTCTAAAGTCAAATGCGGCGATGTTTGGTTTCATGTCTTTTTAGATTTGCCCCTTGTTTGGATGCTAAGGTAAAAGAACTACCTAGTTCTTACTAGCTTTAAAATTTTCTTTTCCTAAATATACAGCTATTTCACTTAAAAAAGGTAAGCAGAAAGGATTGCGATCACTGTCTCTGTATAATCATTAACTCTTATGGAGTCTTCATTAAAAAAAAAAAAGTACATTTACTCTTTTTCCAGTTTTGGATATTAAGTGGTATTTCAAGATTCAACATCTGTGATGTAAATCTCAGATGGTGAACATGAGAAAAATTGCATCTTTAATAATTAAACCTGAACCAATTTTGATGACTTTGAACAATCTCCAGATACTCTAAGCACAGGACAAAAAGGAGGAAGGATCTTCATTGCTGCTTGTACACATAGCACCCCGTAACATAAAAAAGAAAAACCTCTCCCACACTGCATATAGAAGCTTTCTTAGTATGCAGTCTTGTTTGTTAGGAAAAAAGCTTGTATTTTGCAGGCTACAGTTAAAGCTGCTTCTTGGTGTGAAAGTTATCACCATCTTTGTGACAATGAGATGCAGCGTGCCTAAGGCCATACACAGCAGATACAAATGACTTTTTCCTCACTGCTAATTTGGAGGATTAAACTGAGAATGTTTAAATATGAACTTTCTTTCACATTCTCTGAAAATTAAATCCTTCACCTTGTACTTTAACTTTTGAAAGCTTGCAGACCTAATCTTAAATATTAGCCAAAAGGCAGCTCTAAGAATGGCTAAAAAAAAAAATACAAAGGTGAATCAAAGCGAAATACAGTAAGCAATATTATTTCTGCGTATTTTAGAGGGAGTAATTTAATTTCATAAGAGTTTTCAGAAGTCAATACTCAAACGACTACATTTAAATATTTGGTACAACCAGGTACTCTTACACACGTGTTCTCACGCAGAAGTTTTCTACAGCAGCGTTAATGCAGGGTAGCTAGGTATGTATGAAAGGAATCAACACCTAACTGTTCCCGGGTTTCCAAATTTTTTTCCCTGTTAAACACACATAAGGAAATAGATATAGGATGAAGTGTTGTTCATAGCGAATACCTGTTGATACACAATCAATTCATGGCCTGTTTTTATACATCTGTAGCTGCATGGTGGGTCTGGAAAATGCTACTGAGGTAGTGTTGCTCTACAACACAGAGGCAAAATCTTTTTTGATGTATTCCAGTGCAGCTCTAGTGGAGTCTCACAATTTCATTCGAGAACAGGGCTTGCAGATTTGTACCTTAAATCAAGGAACTAGTTCGTTTACAGCTTCTAAACACATATAAATATGCATGCACTGATGTCTTGTTACTTCACTGCTGTCATCTTGATTTGCATCTCAAATCTGTCAGTTTGCTTCTAACAATAGTTGTCCTAATTCCCATTAGCAGGCTTTCCGATTCCATCAGTCTCCATCGGCCCATGCATGTGTTTTGTGGCATCCCAAGTACCAGACGGATGCGCCTCTGAAGGAACTAATGAAGGATCCAGGCCCAAGGGAAGAGGGACAATATGTAGCTTTACATGGGGCCAATGGAGAAAATTGTTTGGAACGTTCATTATCTATGAATATTAGTGCAAACTGAGGGAATTAAAGGCTTTGTAGGACCGAGCCTATATTTGAGATTTGCCCTAATGAGAAATGATTTTCCTGATTTGAAAACTCATTATGAAAGATTTCTTTTTCTGCCACATAAAAATTATACCCCTTCTCCTTTCCTAGCTGCATATATGGATTTTTCATATCCAGCTGAAAGCAGGAGGTTCAAGGCAGCAGGCCAGTATCACTGTGAATTATGTTCAGACCAATCCCCAAAAGGTATCAGAAACAGAGATAGCTAACAGCATCCTAGCAGAAAAAAATCCCGCATCAGTTGACTTTTTTACCATTCAGCTGTGTGGAGTGATATTGCTGTGTCAGGAGATCTTATCAGCAACATCAAATATTTTTCCACTCTGCTTTAAGACAAGGCTTTATCGAATTAATTAGCAAAGTCTCTGAAGGACAATTATCTACATAATTCCATGCAGTTTGATGGCTTTCCCCCTCTGTGTTTATGCAGAAGATAAAGACAGTGAATTTCTGAGTGAGTTGGTGGAAACCTGGTAGAAAAAGAGAAAGTCGCTCACCTACAACCTGGATTATTTCAGCTAATAAGACTCCATCAGTCACATCTTGCTGTAGATCCTTTATCAATCTCTTGTGACCAGATTTTGCTAGATAGTGATTAGCCCAATCCGTATAAATCTGTTAGGAGAAAGATAAACAAAAAGAAATTGTTAGTTGTAACATCAACCTTAAAAACAAGAGTTCTTTGTTTCTCTCAGTATCCGAGAGGCCGATTTAAGATGACTGCTTTTTTGCTCTTCGAAACAAGTCAACAACATTAAAATTCAAGGCATTGTGCAGATCAAGTATTCAGCTTACTATAGTATGGCTTTTCCTATTCAGAAATATAACATCAAAGCTCGCAGAAGATGACAGTAAACTCCTGAACATGTTACAGCTTGAATGGATCATCAGTCAACTAAATGTTCTACGGCAGTAACAAGCCTGTAGAAGCGATTTCAATTTCCACCCAAGTATTTTTTTGCATTTTCCCTCTGACGTTCCTTCTCTATATCTGTTATTGAGAAATCTGAAAGATTCTTTTCCAAGAACCACTTCTGGTAGATACTAGCCATACCGCAATTTCATTCTGAGGAAACTCCTTTGTTATATTACCCAACAAGCCTTTAAAGGTCTCTTAAAAATCCACCAATTCTAGTAAATTCCATCCCACAGATTAAATAGGCCTATTAAATCGATTTTAATCTCTCATGCAAACTTCTGTTGCGATTTATTTTAAAACGTATTATCTGAAAACTAAGCAAACAAGGCAGTCAAAATCTCTCTTTTATTTGCACTAAGCACTGCTCACCACATGCTAGCACAACTTATCCAAGATCACCAGAAAACTTATAAAATCTTTTCATGCTAGGTTATCAAAAAGAAGGAGAAATACTTGATTAGGAATTTCTGCTTATGAATTAAATAATGCTTCTTGTTCTTCAGACAGGACAAAATTTAAGGGAAGCCTTTTTTAGATCATCTATTTATAGTCCAAAGAAATAAAGTAAAAACAACTAAATATCAGGATTTTCACCTTTTAAATACCCAGACAAATATTAAGGTTCACCCCTACTCTCAAGAGTGTCTAGCATATTAGAAATACATTCATCCCAATTCAGTCTATTAGCAAGCAGGAGTAGATCCAATGTGCTTTCCAGAGCACCACCCATGACGATCCTCCACAGTCCCTATAAACCACCATGTACTGGGGTGGGGTTTTTTGGTTTTTTTAAATTAAACCACTATCCTGGTGACAAATGCCTCGCACAAGTGGGTGAATCACTGACCGGGAGGGAAATGTCTGCACAACAGTATTCGGTCCCCAGAAACCCAGGGAAAGCTCTCCCTGTGCATTGCCCAGAACTGCTGTTTTCCTTCACACCTACGGATAGAAAGAAAAGAGGACAAGGAGAGGGGTCCTAGCCCTCAGGGCTGAGATCGCTGGGCTTTGAAGATTCCTATCCCCAGCCTTAAGGAAGCAGATGTAAATGATGGCCACTAAAATCGGATTCTGTCTGCTAGCAAAACATTGTTGAAACAAAACATGGGTTTAAAGCCATTCCCCCTCCACCACCCTGCTCCTGAGCTACGCAACCCCCGTATCATCGTATATCAACGCAGATCCTTTAAATTACTGACTAATATCACCAAGCATAGCCATGGCTACTAATTTCAGAAGCATCTTCAGCATCGCATTGAAAATGCAAGGCGTACGTCCTTCTCTTTCACGGGAGTGAAAAGCCAACTCCCAAGTCTAAGAGTCAAGTATTTGCCACATGGGACGGAGGAACCTGGAAATAATACAAGGATTGTAATTTCACGCTCCTCTTGCACTTGCCGATTCAATGTTAATATGATAAAATGAAGAACAGATATTTTGACTGGAGTTATTTTGGTTATAAAGTCTTCACTTGTATCTTTTTTAAACCTGTAAAACACTACTGGTAGCAGCAATGAACAAATCACTCAAAATCTGAAACATATGTCCCTGTTTTCCACCATTTATCCTCTACTTCCATCTTCAGAGCAGCGGGATGTGCATTTCCTATGCCAGCAGCGTCATGGAATTGAACAGAATAACACGCTGGAACACCTCCACGAAAAAAACATGAGCTGAAAAACATCTCAATGAAAAACATCTCAATGAAATAAACGCTGAGTACACATGAGTGATTTCCCTAGCCGACCGAAAAAAGAAAAGGGAAAAATAACCCCACGCTTTGCACGGACCAGACATTGTGTTCCTTAGCTCCTTTTACAAGAAAACATTTTCCATAACAGGAAGATATTTTGAAAGATCCAACGACTTCAAGGAACTAGGATTGACTTCACCTGTTTTTCTGCCACACGGTTCTAGCTTGCTTATTTACAAGTAAAGACATATCAGGAAACAGGTTGAAAACTACTTACTTCACAAGCGCGAGGGTCCACACGCACCCCTACACCATTACTGCGATTTAGCTGACAAGCAACCTACCAAACACAATAACCAAGTTTCTTTTAATGGGAGGGCTGTGATGAGCGTCCCAGTTTATCACAGAAGAACTTTCAGCAAATATAAGATTATACTTTGATGCATCAGTTCCAGCCTGGCTCATTTCCATGACGCAGATCATAATGCAATCTAACAAATGCTTGGATCAGCCCTAGAGTTAAGACAACACAGAACAGAGGATAGGCAGAGCAGACCCCTCCTGGCAGAGCCTGAAATTACAGCATCAGCAAGACCTTGAGGGCTAGTTAGGATTGATTTTTAAGTCAAATAAGTGTGAGAATGCATGGCTGACATTGCAAAACTACTATTTTGTAGCTGTTTCCTACTGCACTAATTCCTGCTGCATCCAGGAACACTAGACCTTATATTCATACCCTGTAAATAAACAGAACTGCATCAAGGAAATCCCTAACTCCCATAACAAATCCCCCCGGTAAAGGAGACAACTCGAAATACCCCCAAACACCTGCTGTCTGATTCGCTGTCTCCAATAACACATAAAGAAACTCCCTCTGTTGGCAAATTATTCTTGTAACTCCTGCTTTGTGTGCTGAAGTCAACATCTGTGTTTGGCATCCAAATCGCAAGCAGAGCTTTTATGCCCATGATAACATATTCCATTAAATGTATCAATAATGCATACCAGTATGGAGAAAATATCTGTTTCTGGGGTATTTAAGGACATGGAATATTATTTCATTCAAATAGTTGATTAGGAAAGCAGGAAATTACAGATATCCTTATAATAAATCTGTGCTTCTCTTTTAAAAACTTTATTACGCCACATTATTTTGCAATATGCATAACGTGCAAATTTTTTTTTTTTAACTGACTGGGCCATATATTTATAAGCTATGAAGCATTCTTATGGCTGCGGTATTACCCAAGCGTATCGTAGTTGCTCTTTATGGTCACTGCTCATTTTTATGGCATATATTAAGCTAATTATGGAAACTTTCCAGGATGTTTTCAAAACCTGTTTGTTGCAAGTCTTTGTAATGTATTACACAAATACGATTCCTAACGTTTCTTTTCCTTTTCCATACAAACAAGTGAAAAAATATAAGGGTACAATGGTTGCTATTTCTAGACACATGAAAAACGTTTCAAAGCGCATAGTGTTTTCAAATGTTCAAAAACAGGCAAATAATTGGGAAAACAATAATAAAAGAACTAGGAAAACACTGCTGAGAAACTTTCCATTCATATATGCCTATCTCTGCACGGGAATTTTGAGTGTGCCTCAGGTATTTTCAGCAAGCAGGTTACAAAGTCACGTGTTTGAATATTCACATGAAAATAAGTTGAACAGTCACCTAATTAAAAAGCACAAAATCCTGCGATATGAAATATTTCACCCACTACAACCAGATACTGCCTTATTACATATACCAGTAGGGGCTTTTAAAACTTTTCATTCATTTCACACAGTATGAAAATCATTGGAGGCAGCTTCATTATTTTAGTTAACAAAATCAAGTGAACACCACGATTTGGGCATTATCACCACAAGCAGGTCTTCGTGCCTGAGACCAGTCAGTTTAATGTTTAACTTGGGTCTAAGTTCTGGCTTTTGTTAAAGGTGGACTCAGCTGTTTGGTAGCTTTTTTGCTCTGTAGTCTATGATCTTAGGAATCCAATTATCTGGGAACAAATTAAAAACAGATGTGAAAGATTTTTTTCTTCTCTCTTTTCCCCCCCCTCAATCCATCAGGTTTGGATTAAGAGCGTTACAGGTAAAGACTGATTCCATCAGGTTTGGATTAAGGGCATTACAGGTAAATATTGATTTTGGAAATATTCAGTACAGTATGAGTCATAGCTAAAACACCATTGCACAAAGTAGCGAGGTTTTGAGGAAAAACCCCCAAATTCCACAGTTTTTGAAAGTTGTCTGTAAAGAAAAAGGCCTGAAGATCAGTAAGTCTTCAATCAGCAAGAACACTGCATTTTGAGAAATTCAGTGGGGTTCCTCCCCCCTCCCCTTTCCTTAGCGTTACACCTGCTTGTTTAAAGCACGTTTCAGATAAGCAGAGAAACCTTGCTTCCCAGCTAGACTTCTGCGCTTTCTTGTCACTTGGCATCTCGAGCAACATTTCTGACCATACTAAGAGACCACATCTGTCACACCCAGAGCACACCTCAGACCACCTGCACCATATTTGACTACTGAATCAGCAGAAAAGGTGCCTTCCGCAGAATGGGTTGTTTCTTCAAGACTACGCAGCTGCCGCTAAGCGCCTGGGGAACATACTGACCAGTAAAAAGCAAAAACCCTGCAGCTTCTGTCCACTTAAAAGTAATTCATACAGTCTTTTTAACCTTGCAAAAATCAACCAAAAAGCCAAATAAACTAGAGCTTGCCTAGCTAGCCCTAACAGTCTGAAGCTGGCATCTCAAACCACAGTATTCCTTTCTACAGGTACCATTTTGGAGGCAATAGGCTGATACCTGGGTGCTCAGACATGCTGATGGGCAGGTTCTTCTTGATCTGCTGGCAGACAGGGCCAAACGCAGCATCTGTAGGACCATATTCCTCTGTTCCCATAGTCAGTCAAACCCAGGAAACAGAGCGTGAATAAAGTCATGAGAGCAATGAATCCAGGAAGACCCTTTAGAGATCATAAAGGAGACCCAGCATATCCATGGAGCTGCAATTAGATTAAGGTGCCAGGTATTATCATGTGCTCCAGGCTCTCCTTTAAATGGAATTCAGTCCCAAATGGGAACCAAGAACTACCCAATGTTTTTTGCCTCCCCATTGGTATTCTGCAATACACTCATTATGAAAAGGAAAGGGTTCCCACAAAACCATTTGAAAAGAATTTCCCTCTTCGCAAGCAAGTAGAAAATATGCCTGAACCTCTTCCTTGTTACTCATTGCCATAAAAGAAATCTTATGATAATAAATGCCCAAGTACATTTTCAAACCTTTCTTTCCCTCCCTCACCATGTCAGTTCCTAACTAATCGGACTCTACTTGTTTTCTTCTAATAATTATCGTGAATCAGGCTCTCGTGAATTTGGTAACGACTGAAGAGTATCTTTTTGACATCATGTAGCATAATTAGAGCAGAGCAAGGCTTTTTTCGTGATCAAATAGCAGGGTTAGTCATGCTGATTAACTCCACCAGAACACCCATTACAATGCAATGCCTATGTTGCTGCTGACCAAATCACACTGCCTACTGAAGTTCACAGGGAAAAAAAAACCCTGAAACCTAAAAATAGACACAACATATTGAAATGATCCTAACGCCTGCAGTTGTTACAATGCTATGGGGGGAGGAAAGCTCATCAGATACTCATTGCTGCCCAGTGTAATGGGGTTTACACATGCAGAGTCCTGAAAGCACAATTTTTGACTGGTAACATTAATTGCAGTCTCATGCTGATCCGTGCTACACCCCAACACAATGACCTTATTAATAGATATCACGCTGCAAAGCCCAGAGGTAAATAGCTAAAGCCAAAGGTTTAGCTGAAAAACTCATCCCTCAGAAGCATCTCTGGCTCCAAGGGAGCACAGTAAGGATAACAGCGATTTTGAAAGTGCATAGAGATTATGGCCCTGACAATAATACGGCTAATACTTTGCTGAGTTACTGGCAAAAGGACAACTAAGCAGCACGTGGTTTAAAAAAAAAAAAAAAAAAAAAAAAGTTCAACAGCATTTGTCACAGACCTTTTTTCAGAGATTTCTTACAATTCGTGGCCTTACTTGCCCCCACGCGCTTCTTAAATCCCGTAGGAAGCCTGTATCTGTGCATCTGTACCATGACACAAATCCCACTAAAAGGACAGTACTGGCTCTTCTAGAATGAGTAAAGCTTTGTGCTGCTATCCAAAAGACTGTTTGGGTTTTTTTTCCTAATGTCAGCTCTTGCAAGAGAAAAAACGAGGCTTAAAAAGCAGGGCACATCTCTCTGTGTTAAATAATAGGTATTAATGGGCTGTGAGGAAAGAGTCCTGTCTGCTCCTTTTCTTTAAGAATACAGCTAAAGGTACGTAGAGAGGAGAATATGAAGCAAAAATACACTGTCCTCAGGGATGCCCACGAGTCCCCAGTGATCCCCTGCTCAGAGGGAGAGCAGGGTAGGCAGTGAATGGTTAAGCCGGCGCGGACACGTCAGCCTTAGGTTACATCCGTCTCCCCTCCGCTCAGAGATACTGGAAGCACCTTGAAAGTGAGGATGGGAGCCTGGGGACTTGTTTACTCCATCCTGCCAGCACTTCGGCACCAGTACTAGCAAAAAGGGAGGAAACCACTAGAAACTCCAAGTCTGAGGTGATGATGGGCCGGATTGCAGGTAGACTCCTGATAGGCAAGTGAGACGGTAAAATGACTTTCCTGAAAGGAATCCATACATTTGCAATCCCCTAAAAATAGTTGTCACAATAATTAGCTACTCATTAGCATCTAATATGATGCCAGTAAAATACCATCAATTATCTCAAGCGCTGGAACTTTCCAGTTATCATCAACTATTGGGAATGCAGCTGTAACCAACTGAGGTTTTGGTTCCCCCTTCTCTGGGGAGACAGAGAAAACGATGCTTTTTTAATTATTTATTAAGTGCAACTAAACTAAATGATTTAGTCTACTCACATGTGCGTGTTGGAATAGCTTTAAATTATTAGTCAGTTGCTGGGAGGTATTCTGCTGAATATTACATTTTACTGGACACTTACGTACATTAACTACCCCTTGGAAGTGAAGTAGAGAAATGGGTAATTTAAACAAATACCACCGGGACTATTTATTTCTCTCTCTTTAAAGCCTTATTCCCGACTGGGGAGAGCTATTCTCATGCATATGACTACTATTCAAAAGCAATGGGCTGACTCACAGCACATACAGCCAAGCATGTGTGTAAATTTTAGCATGCTTGCGAACCTTTCCAGGAATAGAGCCATAGATTGTCCGCACTTCAGGGCAGGCACTGCTGCCTCTGAGTTTGTGTAAAGCAAATCTTTGGCGGATGCTAAACAAATAATACACTTCAAATTGCCTAGCTGGCACCTTTCTTACTCTTACTCTACTGAATATTTCACTATATTTAATATAGAAGAGGAGAAAAGAGGCATTTTCTTTTTTCCCCCGAATTGCAGTTTCTGAACCCCGTTACTGACCGGCGCTGCCTATACAGAGGGGTAAATGTTTCATACCAAAGCAACATTTTCCTACGCACCAGCTAGAAGGTGAAGCAAGGCCAGCAATTGTGCTGGTATCCGGCAAGCTCTGCTCTCAATGCTCCCATTATACACGTTTGCCATATACAAATCCCCTCCAAGCTGGAGCCACAAACTAAGCCAAGCAGGTGGCCGCTCTCTTATTCCCCCTTGCAAAACATTTTAAGTCCTGAATAGAAATGAGATTACATTCACACCTGCATCAATTTCTTTGCATATCCAAAAGCGAAATAGAGTTTAGTTTGCTAGGCCGATCAGCAAAACCCATTCCAAGTCATATTTGGCCACGGTGAATCAACTGATTTGATCTCACACCAACAGAATATAATCGACCTCAGAGAACAAGAGAAGCAAATGTACTATTTGGGTTTTTTTCAGTGTTTTCTAAAAAGTTACCTAAAGCGCACACCAAATTATTTTCAAATATCACAGTTCTCATACATGAAATAAACCCATTTACATCTACTATCACACATGAATAGCAACAGAAAAGGGCTTATCTGAAAAGGTGATACATTTCTACTCCGAAGAGAAACCACAGAAAATCTTAAGAAGCTGCAAGCTGCAGAAGAAAGGAAAAAGAAAAAAAAAAAAAATCACTTCTGAGGCTGACGTTAGTTCAACAGCGCCGCTGCCGTTAACAAGGAGCCGAGAGCCGCTTACTGTTTTATAGTGGTCACAGGAAAATTTACTTCTCCCACGAGCAGGGACCTGAAAGGTCATACTACTTATTGGCATATTTAACATGAACGTATACTGCTCGAGCCCAGCTTGCTCTGCCTTCTCAAGGCATCTACAGTTAAATGATGATATATACGCTGGCACGTGAAGCTTGAACAGTTAATTTTAGCTGAAGTCACGCATGCACAGTGCTCAGATTTCTTACACTGTCACATTTTACAACTCCCACTCCTCGTGCAGCTCTTCGCTTACCCCCCCACTGCTCCCTTCTCTTACTACTGTCTCTAGCACAGAGTTTCAATGTTTGATATCAATTTCAAACAGGATCAATATATTTTTATACACGCTCTTAAATAATGAAGCTATTCGCAGCAAGCATAAAGTTTGGCAGGTCTTTTTTGTTAGATGCTGTAGGCATTAAGAGACAATTACTAAAAAAAGTCATTGTGGTTTTTTGTTTTTTGTTTTGTTGTTGTTGTTTTGGTTTTTTACACAATCAGAAGACTTTCTACCCACCGAAGAGACAACCCCCTTCATCTAAATGCTCCCCATGTCTGTGGAAATTTATGCTGTGAACGGAAATCCAAAATTTTGCATGCCGCCCCTATACTTGTAACAGGCCAAACAAAAATCCAGATATATCCTTTTTCAAAATTTGGAGCATTCTCAATATTGATCAAACGTCTGAAGGGTGTATCTATCACAAATGCAAGCTAAAAAGTATAAGGCTGAATTAGACCTCAAGTGGGCACCTGCACAACCTATTTTCCTGAGCAAGGCCTGGTACAGACAAGCAAGGGCTGCCTGTCCTCCGGCAGGACCCCACCGCATGCAAGTCACCCCACATCCCATGGTCTGACCACGTCGCTGGCATTCCTTAAAAATACAGAGAATTGGCCCTTGTAAGCTGCTTTGCTTGATTTTTTTGTATACTAAAAAAATAACGTTGCCAATGTCGACAAGGTGAGAAGCGATGACTGCTTCACCTCCCCTCTTGCCAAGCTGAAGGATAGATGTCTGACATTTTAACTGTTTATTTTTCAAAAGGCACACTTCTGCCAGAAAAGAAAAAAAAAAAACCACCCTATATGGGTCTTTTAACTGCTCCATGAACCCAAAACCTATATGGGTCTTTTAACTGCTCCATGAAAAGCAAATAACTTGGTAGCCACACTGTCTCCACATCAGCTCTCCCCTCCAGCAAAGCCTACTCACCGCCAGCCGAGGTGTGTGTTTGTTTTGGGGAGGTGGGGGACCAACAGGGCTTTGATGGAGTTTGAAGAGAACATAATGTACCGTGACTATCAAAGACATGAAGTAGCTGCTTTACCTGCAAAGCACCAGGTGCTGTGCCTCTGATGTGCCCGGGAACACTCAACTGCACTATGAGCAACAGCTCTGCTAATGCAAAGGCAGGCACCGGACTGAGTGTGAGAGCGGGGAGCTTTGCACGTGTTCCCCCCCAAAACCCTGACCAGTGAGGAAGGAAGGGAGATCTAACTTCAGGCAGCTACAGTCTTAAATACAGCTTTCTGCTTTAAGCATCCAACGCTGCAACACTCAACGTGGTCAGTTCCTAAAACCCAATGTAATTTTAGCACGCTTGGCCTGTGACAGCAAATAAGTCTTCTGAACTTTTCTAATTAAGACAGACCCTTCTTTTATTTGGGAAAGGTGCAACAGCCCGTTCCAAACAGCTGCTACAATTTCATTGGCATTTTTCACCTGGGGTCACAAATCTGTATGGCTTCAGTATCATCTCCTCTGGGCAGACAGCCACGGCCACAGGCAGGATCAAAACAGACAAACTATCACTGCTGTGCTGGACTCTGAGAAAGAAAGGGTAAGGAAAATATTCCAAGAGATAATAACAATCTGAAGAGGGCTGGAAATGAAACCTGACGTGCCATGTAGCATCTTCAGCACAAACTCATTCCTCTACTCCATTTCTTCTTGATTGCTTAGAGGATTAATTCACCAAAACAACGTTCACAGTTATGAAGCAACTCCAAATGAAAGTAAAATTGGTCTCAAAGGCACATGACTCTAAACCATTTCAACTCCTAGCGATATGTGAAGATGAAAGTTACCCGATTCAAATAGCAAGGCCAGAAACATTACAAAGGCTTTTCTTAATTTTTAACAACAGCAATTTGATGTGGGGATTAGGGAATTACAGAAATTGGCCTTTGTCTTGCCCGAGAGACCAAATCCTAGCCCTCTTTTAGCCAAGAAGGACAAGACGGCATTCCCTTTTCGTTCTGCCTAGCGCTTGATTGAAAATATTGAGTCTTCAAAACCAGGGGCTGGGTAGGTTCAGTCCATACCAACACTCTGAAGTCACCAGCAAACTATCCTGAACAGGATGTCCAATGCCACTCAAAAAACAATGAATCATCTGCACCGCCTTTCTCACTCTGTAAAATGTAATTTAGTTCCGTGTCCAAGATTCTTCGTAAGAGGCAATGCTTCTGGAGTTGCCAAAAGTTGGCAAGAGGTAGTGCTCTCTAACACTCGGAAGGACATAAAGCAAGATGTAACCAAGACATGGATGAAAAATCAGTGCAACTGAGTTATGAAGGCCAACAACCTATTCATCGCTTATCTGCCAAGCAAGATGAATGCAAAATCTGGAGACGGAAGGAACAAAAGAGGGAGAAAGCAAGACCCAAAATTGAGGAAGCACTTAACCACACACTTGCTTCAAGCATGTACTCAGATCTCAATTACTTAGCACACATGTAACTCCTCTGAACAGGAATGCTGTACTGAAGTTGGTCGTTAGAGAATTACATATTAATTCCATTATTTCTAAAGATTATTGATGGTAAGAGGAAGAATGACAAGGGGCCAATTATCTTCCTAAAAAGTTTTTTGTATACTCTACCCATGCTTCTACTTCTAATGCTCTCCTGCTCTTGGGCACTGTCAGAAGTGGGACAGTTGGCTAGACAAATCTTAGGTGTGACCTACTTTTGAAAGACCTATTTTTATTTTAAGCTGCATTTTTAAGATAGTGAAAAATACTTTCTGACAGCTGAGCATTAATTTGTGTGGCAAAGACTCGATCCCTAAGATGCACAAAAAGACTAAGAATCTCAGAAGGGTTCAGCACCTCAATTAGAGCCAGATTATCACAAGAGCTCAACTTCCACGTAGACATCAAAATAAACAGACAAATTTTCAGACATGTTTTAAAAACCTAAAAACGCGCTAGATTTCCAGCATTTTAAAATCTGACCTTCACTTTTTGTTGAGGAAGAGGGAAAAAGGAATATATCCATGTCTATATTTGCACTGACAGACAGATGGGGACACACAGCCCACACAGGTGTCTGGCCCTAAATGTTTTGCTAATGAGATCTCGAGATAACATTCCTGCATTTGAAAAAACTAACAACTGTTTATCCATAGGTGGCAGCATTTCTGGTTTTGTTATGTCATTTACTATATTGCTACACATCCTAGAAATCAGGCTACAGCAAAAAGCTTTCTGCATACCCAGGGATCACCAGGGTTTTGCCATGTTTTACGCAAAAGAATAAGGTGGTCGTCTTGTTCCTGCTAAGCGGTTAGATATCATCCAAGTTGTTGGGTTTTTTTTCCCAAAACAAAAAAATAAAGTGCTGAATTAATTTCCACAAACATAGCAAACCTAACCTAATCATCTCGCAGTTGGCCATCTGTTTCACAGATACGAATCTAACTGAATCTTCTGTTGACTGATAACTTTCTAAATTAAATTGCCTACGCTGACCCTGCTTTCAGCTTAGTTCCTCCTGCTTCCATTTAAAGGGTTTGGCGTGTTTTCCATATAGTGATCTATATGCCAATTATATACTTAGAAGACAATTGGTTAGGGTTAAAGCTGCACATTTGGCACCAGATCAAAGTCAAACGTGCAGAGAAGGGCAGTGTCCCCGTCTATGATGCAGACTAAGGAATATATAGGAAAAAGAAGTCCTAGAGTACAGCGGTTCTAGTGAAAACTCGTTAGTTCGCCTTTCTCCACTATAGTCTATGTCACAAAAACAGACACCTTTTCAGTCAAATGTATTGGTATATTTATGAAGAATTTAAGAAATACCCCTCCTAACAGGAAACAGCTAGCCTCTGTAAGTAATTAGAGTTTACGGCTATATAAAAGGATGAGTAATTTTATCCCTAAAGGCCATTTTACAGACATGCTGGCCAAGACTCCAGTTACCAATTCACTGTCTTTGGGATGAACAATGACCCTCTGCATGATACGAGGAAAATTCTGCTTCTTCATTCCCTGCTGACCTCATACATTGACTGGGGAAAGAGGGAGGGGGGAGGCATACGTTCATCAAAGACAGCACAGCCAGCGTGGGCGCTGCTGGAGGCAGGGTCCTGGACTCAGCAGACCATCGGCCCGATCTGCTGCGGCAAATCCTACGCTCCTAATTAGAGAGGTTCACTAAAGTGACACCAGCCTATGCTTTCATTGATCTGGCGATTAAAATCAATGCTGTAGGGTTTTACTAAAATTTCTGATACTGAACCTCTGACATAGCCTTCTACAAAAGGGGGGGGGGGGGGTAAAACAATATATTCTATGTGATCAGGGAATGAAAGTACAGGCACAATTCCCACAAGCATAGGAGGTTCAGGCATCTCCTCTTGAGAGCTTCCTTGCATAGCTAGCGGCCGCTTAAAGGCCTTCTGCACCTCCCTGAAAAAATCATTCAAGCAAAGGAAATAATTTTTGCACTGCTTCTGGAGCTTTGTTCAGAAATAGATAGAACAGTCCTTTAATAGTACTGTCACGAGGCAGATCAATTGTAGATTTCATCTATTTTCAGCCCAAAGGGTTTTAGCAATTCCCATTAAATATCTTTATGTTAAGTCTTAGACAGCATGACCTACCAGGCTAAGACTTTATTATTTTAGTTCCTTATGATCTCTGTTGATACATACCTTTTTAAAATGTGGATGGTTGAAATATTTCTATTATTATATGCCATACACATATACAATTATATGGCAGCAAGGAGCTTGATCAAAAGACCTGCAAGCTCTGGAAAATTCAGGAAGCACAACGCAACGACAGCAGGCTATCCTCGCAGGGGCCTCCACCGCTCAAATTCCTGTGTAATTTTATGCACACCTACATAGTCCCTTTCTCAGTTTGAGATCCTACATTTAGTTTCTCACGTTAAATCCTGCTTCTGCCTGAACACCTACACCTAGGAAAGTGTTACTCCAGCAAACTTACGTTCTTAAAATTAGCCGACTGACAGGTTTAATGAGAAGAAAAATAATATGGAATTTACAGGGAATAAACCCCTGTAACTAATCCATTGTGGTCATTTTACTGGGGTCCACAGATATTAAACATTTGACTTTTTTTTTTTCTTTTATTTTAAAAACTTTGTAAACTCTTACTTTTCCTTCAGACAAGACCATTCACTTTGATCCATGCTACAGATGTGGTCAAATGTTCACACAGGATGTAGGTGAAAGCCCATCTATGTATGAAACTGAGTATGGTTTAAAGTAACATCAGGTAAGAACACTGGCTTAGCTGCAGATAAAATCAGGGCAATTTACTGGTAATCATTCAGGAAGACAGAGCCTACCGGCATAGAAAGAAGGCTTATGGACATCAGCAAAATCAGTTATTTTTTTTGCCTAGAGCAAGGGTTGGAGCAATGCAGAACAAAAGCATGCTGCTAGTTTAGAAAAAAAAAAAAAAAAAGAAGAAGAAAAGGGTGTGTGCATACATACATCCTAAAATCTTAATTCAGAAAATAA
Organism: Aptenodytes forsteri; assembly: GCF_000699145.1. Classification (NCBI taxonomy): domain Eukaryota; kingdom Metazoa; phylum Chordata; class Aves; order Sphenisciformes; family Spheniscidae; genus Aptenodytes; species Aptenodytes forsteri. Next base: position 133,088 of record NW_008794281.1, read on the forward strand.
CCACAGAGATACCAATACTAGGAGAGGAAAAAAGAAGAGAGCTATCAGGACTGGTTGTCTGTTTTCCTGCTCAAACACGACTAATATTTATAGCATTACTTTCTCCAGTTCGTTGTCAACTACAATTCGATCTGCATATCTTAAAGCTTTAGAAATAGGCCAAAAGAAAGAAAAAAAGAAAGAGTTGCAATAGCTGTTGTAGCACAATGTTGAGATTTTAGGTTACAGGCCATTTTTTTCAAAAGGCAGGCTAAGAGCATTGTCTAAAACTTGGAATTGTAGCAAATGAATTAAACCACAGGCAGATGGTCGAGTTGTGAATGAAATCTAAAATTACCATTACCAAGAAAAAGGCGCTCGTTGTTTTGTTTTCTTTTTTAAAACAGTGGCAATTCTACCACAGAACTCCCTAGTAGGGTCGTTTCTAACACCTTTGGCAACACTTTTGTTCCAAGTTTTTTTTGTGCAATCTCTTATTAATCACAAGGATGCTATGGATTATCCATTTTTATCTCTCCAAGTAACTTCCCAGATATCTCTTGCAGGTTTTTTCCTGAGCCATCACTGTTGGATGCTTGAAGAGCAAGACTGCTTGGCATTAGACTTTCACTTGTGATCGTATTTACCACTATAACACGTACGGCAGCCTCAGCAAAATGACAAATACATTTCAAAGAATATAAGCCGGTGACACCCTGTGAGAATCAGAGGGATGGATTCAGGCAAGTGACAATTAGTGTGTGGTTCTGGGCCAGACTCGTTGCAGCTCAGACATGGACGTCATTTTAAGGACCTCATGGAGGCAAGTGACATTTAGAGGCATGCATTAAAGGAGCGCATGCTTGTCCCTATCAGAGCGATTCTCACACAAAGACCAATAAAGAAAGAAAAAAATCCCACTGAACTATATAAGAGCTGACAAAGGCAGCAGCTGCTGTGCTCCACAGGGCAAATTTATATTTAGAGAAGGAATTGGGAAAATGGATCCTTACAGAAATTAGTTTCAGTTCATCCACTCTGGCCCCAACGCTATCCAGGAGACCCAAAGATTCTAGAAGAAACCATAAGTAAATCAGAGCACAATCTCATTTTTAAAACGTGAGAAGCATCTAAATTCAACAGCATTCTCACCGATTTCTTTCATATAATGCCCTGAAAAATACATTGGCCAGACTTTTTGTTTTTAAAAGTTACATTATAAGGAATCTTCAAGCTTCAGACCACGGGGTTATCATGAAGCGACCATGAAAAAAAATCAGATTTCATTAAGAAAGTAACTCAAAACACATCAACGTCTTATCAGCTTTAGCAGTAATTCCATTTAAGATATAAAGCAGCAAATCAATATAGGTTTTATGTTAAGTGCTCTCAAAATTTCATGAAACCACCAACCTTTCAGCTTCGTGCCGTAACACCGGGAGCGGCTGAAGCGCAACTTCAAGCTCACTAGATGTTCTGGTACTCTGGTGAAACTGTCTTCTACAGGTTGACTAGGAAAATTAGCCTCTGTCATTCCGATTTAAAAGGTACACTAAATAGCTCATTTGCAGTGATGATGACCATGCCAGACACCACCCCCAAAGGACTATTTTTCTGCACTTAAAAAAATACATTCATGTTTAAGTCCATAGACAAATTCAGACTAGGCATGCAGATGTAGTTCTGAAGAGCACGCAGCAACAGCAGAAACTAACATTTCCCAATGCACGCTGTAAAGAATACTGATAAGCTGGTACAGCAGTGCCTACAAAAGGAACTGATCTCTCTACTACGGTGATATGGGCACTGTTCAGAAGTTCCTAGGGGTTTTGAAGGATGGATACATGTTTTGGCATAAGGCATAAGTCCTCCAACTTCATTTTATTAGTGCATAAGGCACAAATTTACTACCACTACAACACAGTTGACCTAAGAAATAATTATTGAATATGAACTATCTTAGGCAATAACTGGTAAGAATTGGGATTACTTTAAAATCAAGCAATGTTGAGATTATAGCCAGAAGATGAAAAAACCCACAAGTGTTATGTGGTATAAAACACGGCATGGAATAATGCTGATGCTTGGTACCCTAAATCAGATTTAACCCATCTCCATCAACTCATTAGCTAGTAAAGCCAAGCCACAGCCTGAAGAAGTTGTTAGCACTTGCCTGTTGCATAAGGGGCAAGGTCTGGGCAGTTTTATATGCTGACACTTGTCCAGTGTTTTGCAAACCAATGATGCAGAAAATAAGCTCTTATCAATACAATTCTGAATGAAACATTTAGGTATGATATAATTGCATTTGGCACATCTGTTTCTGTATTTCTACATTATCCATTTTTCCTTTTTTAGTATAACTAGTAGTAAATAGTACATTAAAGTATTCTGACAATCTATATGACTTAGTCTTTGTAGTGTTTTTAACACTCATGTCTCTTTATCATGATCCTTTACACTTTATAAACTACGATGTGACAACGCTCGGGTAAGAGATAAGGATAAGGGAGGGCTTTGCAAATGCTTCAGGGACACCTGCTTCATGCTGCTGACATTTTATTTTTCCAAGTCTCTGCAGATGCTTGTCTCAAAAAGCAAATAACCCGAAGATCAGATTAGCAGACTGATATTTCCATGGGTGCAGCTAAGACGGGCAGACCTCATAAAAGTACTTACTAGCCCTAGGACCAGCCTCCACCCCCACAGAAGGATTAAACACAATTAGCATCAGTTATGTCTAACCAGTAAAGCAGATGTCTAACAAAGTAATAAACCTATAACTTTGACATGGGGTTAAAAATAACCCTCTCCTTTCCAATATTTAGCAAATGATCCATGGGGCCCCAAATGTGTTGCATACTGCTTTATGCTATCTCGAGACTCCCTTATTCTCTAATCAGTCAATTCATCAGCAATCACTTGTCAGCAGAAAAAAACCGCAACAAAAAAGCTTGTTGAACAAATGTCAGAGAACATTAAATTAACCAGTCGAAGATCAGCAATGAACAGCTGACACCAAATTGAACCCAACACATGGCCCCATTCACATTACTGTTAAACACATGTAGCCAACCCTCCAATCATTCTACCTTCAAAATGACATTAAAGGAGCTTTATTTTATAAAACAAAAAAACTTGCTTGAGAATGGACAGTAAGCCTAATATTAAGTACCATCATAAAAATATAAGTTAGTGCTTTTATGCAGTTTGGATTCAAGGTACCGTTTTACCTCCAAGTACAAACTAAATTTATTAAGCATTTTCTCTTTAGCTCAAAGTGACCCTCAATATATTTCTATGTACTTCTATTTGCGTACAAAACATATAATCTTACAGGAAGGCCTCCCAAGCACCCACTCGAGTCTGTATTAAATTTCCTGCCTGCTTCGTAGAGTCAGGTTGGTTCCCTTGATGAGGAAATAAGTTATTATACTTATATATACTTTACTTACTATATATAGTAAGTATACTATATATATATTATATATATTACTTACTATACTGTAAACAGTGGTACAGTGCTATCCCCTCATTAATTCCAGTCTTCAAAATAGATTATTCATATACATGCCTAAGAAACAAAGATTGAAGGTACCACCTTAAACAGCTCTTCTGATGTTGAAGTGGCCATCGTTCCTCACCCGAAGAGCTACAGCTCAAAATCACTCAACGGCTGAGAGCCACAAGACACACACACATTGCATACCTTGGAGAGCCCAAGGGAGGATGTGATCTCAGGTGCAAGATAACAACAACCCTCCTAAGGTCCTCATGTGAGAGAATTAGCTGGGCTTAGCAGTACAGGTGGGTGCCAAAATGATCCAATGATTAACAGCATCTTTGAGCTTGCTTCTTCCAAAACAAAGATTTCAGATTGTCCCATCAACACCCATGCCAACATACGTCTCCCCCAAGAGCACGTGCATTCTTCAGCCTTGCCGTGGACCTCTGTGGAAACAGGATCGGGCCCAGCAACTGATGACTCCAGAGCAGAAAAATCAAGTACCATGCAATATAAATGCATTAAAGAAAGCAAGAAGCCTGATGGCTTTCTCTCCTGGCAGCAAAGGCCATTCGGCGCTGTAAATGTTAATCAGTTAACAACAGGTTATCTGGGGACAGAGAGAGATAGTTGCATGTTGACATGGGGGCAGGGTACCTAATTACATACATTCGTTCTCTCTCAACAAAGGAAAAAGCCAAGCAGGCAATATTTTCAATCTTTTAAAAAAGGTTGTTGAAATGACAGGAAAAGAACCGTATCTGCATGAGACTAAGGTGCCCAGAATTGCAGGTGTATTTTCTCTTCTTATTCCTTGAAAAATAAAGTTTTCAGCCCTGAGTAAATCTCTTTACTTCTCTATATGCCTGTCACCCCTCCTACCCCTTGTCTGTCTTATTTAGATAATACTTCTTACACATATTTATACTACACGCCTCCAGGACAAGAGCTGCCACTTTATGTTTCAGTAGCACTTCATACAACACACTTGTGATCTCAGTAAATGAATCTAGGCATTCTCAAGATTTAAATAATGTTTTTCAAAAGGCCAAAAATTTGCCTCCTAAATCCACAATTAGTCATGAAAATAAAATGTTTTTACAGAAGGCCAGAACAGACTAATTCTTCCCCAGACATCTCATCCTTAGAAATCCTGGTATCCTATATTGTGGATCCTCTCCTAATACAAGTTTTCCACTAGAATGTCTTAAACCAAAATCAAACAACAAATATTTCTACCTGCTAAATTCTAAACCACATATCACAGAACTCAAGAGAACAAGGTAGCAGCTGCGTGGTTTTGGAAGCCTCTGCCAAAATCAAGCCAGAATTCAGGTAAGTCTTTGAAAGTGCTGATCTTTTCATATACCCTGTACTGAATCCAATGGTAGTCTAATTCTGAGCCCACGTTATTTACATGCATTTTGGTCGTTAGAAAAAAAGATTTCCAAAGATTTCTTAAAAAAAAGGAAACAGCCCTTATGGCAAACCTCTGAATGCAATGCACAGAGGAGAAAATCAACTTGCTTTACAACGCCCAACTATTTCACAGGTGATTATCAATCACATTACAACGTAGGCATGACGGTAAGATGCTAGAACAGTGATACGCACTCAACCAACTGAAATCGGATACTCAGGAGTGCTCTTGAAGTTCTCTAGTACTTCATTTAAAAAGATACTGATAAAAAAAGATACACAACTACTTCTTAGTTCAAAAGCCTCTTTCAAGTACAATGGCCTTCCGCACCAAAATCATCTTCCCTCCTTCACTTTCAGAGTAATTATCCTGAAGAAATATTTAACAAAAGTTATGTAGGGTTATTTTCCTTAGACAGCAAGATTAGGATCATTATAATAAAATCTAGTAACTGCCCAGATAATCTATAAGGAATTTATGTTTGTCAAATAAAACTCTGCACATTTCAGAATGAAAAAGCAGATCCATTATGACAACAAACAAGCATGTCGAAAGGGAATGGTGAATATTTGAAGTAAGACTCTTCAGACAGAAAGGCAGCTCAGAAAACATCTGAGCAGTCACAGCCTCACCATAACGACCCTAATCATGAACTATCTGCTAATAAAAAAAATGCAAGTACTGGTTGGCTGAGAGACTGAATGCTTACTCACATGTAAAATTTTTATGAAAATTAAGACATCTTAAAGACCTCGTACAATGCCCTGGTAAGACTTCACCTGAAAAATCACATACAGTTCTTGTCACCTGTGTTCAAGGAGAAGGAATTCAGACTAGAAATGGTTCAGAAAAGGACTTGGGAAATTAAGACACTGTCTTGCGAAAGAAAACTTTAAGAATTTGGTTTATTTAAACTTCACAGAGTAAGATGTTCTTTCCCTAGGAACATCAGGAAGAGGAGCAGAACAGCTAACGGACATGCTGGCAAAACCCCCCCAATGCATATGAATAGGCTATACGTATGTCAAAACAGATGAGGCTGGAGGAAAATTTTGGGGTAGCCTTCCACGAAGAGTAAGAGAATGCAAGCCAATTAGTTTTAAGATTTTATACCCATGAACACGGCGATACTGTTACGTTAATCACTACAGTGTAACAGTAAATTCTGGCATTGATAAAAAAAAAAATCCCTCTATCTCGCATGCTATTAAATACCCACCATCTGCATCTATCCCTCTGTGCTCTACAATAAAGAAGAGTTAGCACAAAACCTCACGCCATTGGGAGTAAAAGAAATAATAAGGTTTTTGGAACAGCGCATATAATTTTTAATCTTCCCTCAGTGTCCTGTGAGGGACAGAAGTAAATAAACTAAAATCAAGTTGCACTCCCAAAAGGCATCCTGTACCAGAACAGGAATGCTTTCTGAAGGATAGCCTACCTCAAACCCCTTTCCAGTCTGTTTGCTGCCATCATCACAGAACAGAATTAAATGAGGCTCAAATCTCTACACCTGAATTCTAAATTAAGACACACAAACAGATTAATCTGGAGTATTTCAGAAAGCCTAAAACAAGCAGCATACAGCACCTACATACATTTTTAGATTTGCACTTCTGAAGTTCCTTATGTAAGAAGTATTTTTTTTAATGCTATCTGCACTGAAATGTGACACGTACAGCTTGTAACAAAACAGTTATAATATGGTGTGTGTTTACATTGAGATATAAACAACTGAATACGCACATTAAAGCATTTACACGTTATTAAAATTGTTGTCTAGTTTCTTTGTTTTCTGTAATAACATCAACTCCTTACTTAAAACAAAGAACTCTGCTTAATACAATTTTAGATATTTAACATTTATATAAGTATCTGTAGATTGTACGGAACAAATACACGCTATGGTGGGTTGACCCTGACCAGCAGGTAAGCACATGGGTTGCTATGAAGAAAGTTAACTCCACCAGCCGGTCCCAGTACACTCACACACAGTCCCAGTATGCACACACTCTCCAGTTACCAAATCCAGAGCTCCTGGAGTTAAACAGGAACACAGCCTGGAAAGTACCTGTATCTAGCAATTTAACTAACTATATGATACAACTGCTGTCATAAATTGATCAAAGTCTTTCCTAAGAGGTATGTTGAAGTTTTCCTCTTTGAAAAAGAGCCTGTTTCAGTACCTGCCCGCGTTGATTAGAAACACTCTGCTGTATTTTGATGTCTTTACAGAGCATACTCATATGCCCACATAATCCTTGTCTTCCTGGTTATGAGTGTCAAGGAAGCAGATTTTTCTTTCTCTTGGTCAACCCAACAGCCCTTGTTTCCTTTGAAATGATCTCTCATAAATGATACCACAACTGCGTATAATACTCTGTACGAGGTTTCTCCTGCTTCCTGGTAGTTTCACTGCATTCATACTTCCTTATCTCTACTGAAAGTACCTTTCCCGATACCTCTTAGGAACAAATTTGCCTTTTTCACAGCCTTATGATGCTGGAGTTCACAGTTGCGTTGTCCTCTCTTGACTGATCCTCCTCAGGAAAAAGATGCGCGCGTCCTTTTAACACACTGTATGCTCACAGGCTTCTGTGTCAAAAGACCATTTCCTTAACTGTGATTAAATAAAAGGGTGGGAAACGTATGATTATATGCAATAGCATCTTTCAGAAATATCCTAACCTATGAAACACAGAATTGTACTTTGCTATTTATTTTAAACTTTGTAGAGCGCCAGCGACTAAGCCTTCAACGTAGAAACCTAACAACTGGCTGAGGTTCCAAACTTTTTGACTTGGAAAAGCTCCATAACAAGCTGTGATCCAATTCCAACATCCAACACCTTCCCAGGTGCCCCTGCATAATAGGTATGAGGCTCTGCAAGTGGAACCGAACAATAGGTTGGAGGTGTCACCGAGGTTAAGTTGGCCTACACCCGGTGTCAAAACTGCTTCCATAAAGAAAAAGAGATGGGTCATTGCCATAGGAGACTCCCTTCTGAAGGGAACAGAAGGCCCAATACGCAGACGGGCCCCTTCTCGGGGAAGTCGCCTGCCTCTCTGGGGCCTGGGTAAAAGATGTGAAGAGAAAACTCCCTACCTTGGTATGGCTCTCAGATTACTATCCAGTATTGATTTTTCAGGTAGGCAGCATAAAGTTGCAACAAGAAGTTCGAGGGCAATCAAGAGAGACTTCAGGGCCTTGGGACAACTGTTAAGGGATCAGGAGCACAAGTAGTGTTCTCCTCTATCCTTCCAGTTGCAGGGAATGATGAGGGAAGGAATGGGAAGAGCCAGCAGATCAATACCTGGCTCCAAGCCTGGTGTCACCGGCAGAATTGTGGGGGTTTTGATCATGGGTCGGTCTACATGACACTAGGCCTGCTGGTGACAGACAGGGTATGCCTGTCTCAAAGCGGGGAGAGGATCTTTGCACAGGAGTTAGCAGGGCTCACTGAAAGAGCTTTAAACGAGATTTGAAGGGGGAAAGGGATAAAACCAGGCTCGCTAGAGATAAGC
>NW_008794281.1:144461-151617 GCF_000699145.1 Aptenodytes forsteri
GATAGGACAAGAGGAAACGGCCTCAAGTTGCGCCAGGGGAGGTTTAGATCGGATATAAGGAAAAATTTCTTCACCGAAAGGGTTGTCAGGCATTGGAACAGGCTGCCCAGGGAAGGGGTTGAGTCACCATCCCTGGAGGTGTTTAAGACATGTAGACATGGTGCTTAGGGACATGGTTTAGTGGTGGACTTGGCAGTGCTAGGTTAACGGTTGGACTTGATGATCTTAAAGGTCTTTTCCAACCTAAATGATTCTATGATTCTAAGTCAATTATCAGCTGCAAGATAATGCTATGACGATTAAAATAAACTGCTTATAAGTCACTAATATAGATGGCAAAAGCTTAGGGAACTGCAGTGATTCTTTCCCTTACTTAATGAAAAGTATAGCTAAGTCAGCTAGCAAAAATAGGTCTATCAAACCATAACTTTTCAAACCTCTTATCATCCCAGTCAATTCTTCTGTTGCAGTTTTTAAGTTAAGCACTTGAAACTCTCTTCCAGAATGAAGTGTTTCTTCCAAATAAGTATGTTTTCTTTGCTGTATGCTACACATTAGTCCAGAAGGCACACTGAGATAAGAGCATTAAAGGGAAATGTTTAATAGAAGGAGAAGCCGTGTGTAAACCAGGACTGAAATTTTATACATAGTGATAAATCTTTTAACACTCTCTTCACAGGGAAAATTCTGAATTAACTCACAATTTTACAAGAACAACTTTTTTTTTTTTTATATAAGAACATTTTTTAAAAATCCAGTGGTTTACCCAATTTATGGCCCATTAACTTCTGCAAAACTCAGGTACTGGTCTAGTTGGCACCATTCACCTCCTGGCACACATTTGGGGTGGTCCTGAGCTACATTGTATGAGCAGGAGACATCATTCCTTCTTACCTAGCCCATACGGAGCAGCATTTTCCACCAGCCACAGGGGTATGGGATGAAGACATGGCCCAACTCCTTCCTGCACCTCCTGATCCTCAGCAGTGATCTCGGCAGGAGCAAGTCTCCCACTCCCTGCAGCTCAAGGTCTTTTATGGTGCAAGGGCAAGGATGGGAAAACCGTCCTTGCTTGAAACCTCCCTCCCCCTCAGCGCTCATGCTTGAGCAAATGCAAGTGCAAATAGTCCTCGCAGCATTATCTTTGCAATAAGGATGAGATTCTGGCTGGGTGTACTCTAACGTACATCTACACCAAGAGTCTGTTTGCTGCCACGAAAATGACAATCTGGTCCTATTCATAAATTACAGGTGACTATATATAAAGTGCTTATGCAAAGACATGCCCATTTCTTTTCTCTCATGTTATTCAACATGTTAAAATCTAAACAGAAAAGAATTACGGGGAGAGAAAAGTCAAACCAGAATTCTATCTGCTTAATAGGAAGTACCATTCAAGCTTTATAAACTGAAAATAGGAAGAATAGAGGTGAACAGGGAAAGCTGAGAAGCCTTCTGTTCAGTTTTCTCCAGCTCTGTATATCCTGTAAGCCTAATCCCAACTGAGAAAAGACAAAAGCTACTGCCTTCCTAAAAAAAAAAAAAGTTACAAATAAACTACATCAAATAAAATCCTAACAAGCTCAAATGTTTGTGCATCTGAAAACTGTTTTTGAAACGCTGTTGTTTATGGTACATGTCACAATAAAATGCTAGCTCCTGCTGACACTAACGCGGCTCTTCAATCAAGTTTCTTTTATTTCATCTAAAGAAACAAAACTTTTAATATGAGCTTATCCTGGGGTCATTTATTATGCCATGTCAGACTCAGTATATTTCTTCTTGAGAAGACATACATACCGTTTTCATTCATTAGCTGCTTGCAGGCTCAAAAAACCCCCAACCCCAAACACAAAAAAAAAAACCCTGGAAAGGTTATCTACTGTCAGTTACATCCAGATAGGTTAGTTACCATGTTTCTACTGATATAATAATAGGGAAAAATCTTGTAAAAGGCTGGAACATTCTCAGATTTCACCCTTGTATACATATGCTATAAGACTGGGGGCTGCTCAAAAGCAGGACAATTTAAACCTTGTATAAAGAAAAAGGATCACATGCTTTTTACAACAACCTTCAATCACCACAAAAACAATATATTACCCCTTGCAAATTCTCAAAGCCATAAAACAGTGAGTGGGAAAGATCTTGTTTTGATTACATTAAAAAAGGTGTTTGCATAAGGTGTGTAGCTGACTCATAACAGTTAAACAAAAAAAAAAAAAGAGGAAGGTTTTACACTATACGTTGAAATTTTTTTCTGCTAGTCTCAAACGTAAAACAGAAAGAAAATCAGAATTAAACATTTGTTTTTAAAAGCCCAGAAATAAGGAACTCTGGTGTCAAACTAGGTAGGTTAACAGCCTTGCACAAGTCACTCACCATGAAATGGAGCAAGCTACCCAAATTCAATATTTTTCTCCCGAGAGTTGGCAATACCTTAGAAAGTAGGCACAGTCTGTTCAGCAAAAAAGGTATCTTGGTTACTGCCTGGCCACTCCTCTGAATGTCCAGGAGTAACATCAATATGCTCCAGAAAGACTGGCAAGAAGCCTGTCACGCTTGCCCAGGAAATATATCCAGCAATAAAAGCAACCTTGTATTATGCAGGTAATTCAAGATGACAGACAGATTTGTACAAACATTTTGTTGGGGTTTTTCCCACCCTCCCAAACAGATGATTAACATAAAAACTAACATTTTCAAAGTTTTCCAGAATCAAGTCTGGAACGCTTCAGGAACTAGATGCCAGTTCTCGCTAGGTTACAAGCAATGCAAGCAAGCAAGGAAAACTGCCAGGAGGAGAGGGAGCCGAGTTTGTTCAGCCTCTGAAACACAAGAGGCTAAGTTGGGGGCCCCTGGTCCCTGTCTTCAAACATCTCGGAGGGTGGTTGAAGACAGTTGCACAGCAAGAGACAAGCAAGCATTGCTGGTTGAACCAAGAGTAATTCTGGGTAGATTTAGGGAAAAAAATTCTCCCAGTGGAAGCGGTGAAACACTGCGATAGAAGCCATGCGTTTTTGGAGCTTGGCAAAAATCAATTGGCCCATAGCAACCTGATGTTTCTTTGAAGTGAGCTCTACTTTGAGCAAGGGGTTGGCCTAGATCACTTCCAGAGGTCACTTCCAACCTAAATTATTTTGTGATTCTGTTTATAAAAATAGCTGGGATAGCTAGTTACTCTTAAGGACTCTGTAGAGATCAGATAGTCATCTCCAGATCTCGGTTACACTTCTTTTCCTTAACAAAAACACGATTTGCCTTCTATGTCTGTCTTTCAGAAGATGTCATCAACTTGGTTGCCAAGCTACATTAACAGGTAAAATGTCTAAAATGAAATTCTGGCTGTGAAGATGACACGGTTCACATACGGCCTTATGTCCGGTTGGTTTACCCTCAGCTCAATAGTGTACAACACTATACCCAATATAGCAATGATTTTTAAATATTTCAGAAACAAATTGTTTCCAAATATTTAAAGTTTTTTTTCTTGAGTGTTAAAGAGTGGCGTGATAAGTACCTAACAGAAAAGCAGTGAAGCGGTGGAAAGTCTAACACAAGCGTCAACAACCAAACCATCAACTCTCAGGACAAGTGTACTAACCGAACGGCATCACTCTAGAATTAAAGACGGAAAACCACTCACATAGATGCTGCAGTACAGTTTTGTATTATGCAAACCAACCCTCCCAAAAATAAAGAGAGTCAAAGGTTTATAGCAGCAACTCAACAAAGGACTCTTGCAGAAGTCACCCATACCCTCTTCACTCTCTTATTTTTTATGCTGCTGTATTTAGAATCTATTTCTATGCCCAGAGAAGTAGCAAGCCCAATTTTTCAGTAACCTAATCAGAGTTGGACCTGCAGTAGACTTGCTAATCCTCTACAACTGTATTCCCAAGTAGTTCATGGTAAGTCCCCTTGGCTGCAAGTAATGAAGATGTGCCTTAAACATCAGATTCCCCCTGACACATTTTTCATAAAGCGAAAGCAAACACACAAATAAAATGGGTGCTAAATGGATTGTGCAGCAGTATGTGATAGAAATTAGGCTACCATCCCCACAAATTATTCAAGGGCAATATTTTGGAAGAGGAGCTACTAACACTGAGTTTCAAGCGGAGTTAGACACCTATTTTTGCACCGCACTCTTACGGCAACATCCCAATTTTTACAAACTCAACTGAGTAAGTCTTGCAGGATCCGATATTTGGGGACTCTGTGATAACAGCAGGCAAAGCAATTTATCCCTGGCCACCTAAAAAGCCCTATATTACAAATGAGAAAAAAACTCATCTTCCACACTCTGAATCTTATGCTTTCAACCACAAAGTGATTCTTGCTGTCACCACCCAAAACTCTCCATTGGGTTTATTATAACAATTTGGTTGTTTTTGGTATACTAGCAATAATCAGCTCACCCTAAGCAAACGCTGACAAGCATTTTCTCTTTCTTTCTTTCACAGAAACTTCACTGGACCGAAGGGAGGAGGAGGGAGAGAAAGTAGAAGGGAATCGGTAGGGCACGGTGCTTTGCGGGCGTCCTTCAGCTCCTTCAAGTCCTCACCAGCTCCACTGAAAATACCAACACCCTCCATCTCTGACTCCAACCCAGCGCAATGCTGATTCAGTTCCTGGCCTCAGCTCTCGCAAAAGCCCTGCTGCCCGCTCCTAAACATTGACAGAGCCCGTGCCTGCCGTTCAGTAGTAAGGTAAGGAGTCACGACGTCTTTTTCACTCGCAGGGATCCAGTGGAAATTATTTTAAGACTCTGTGATCTGCTGGTGAAGTACTTTGAAATCCTTTGAAAAGTTATGCCAAAGAAACAGGGACAACTGTAAGAAATTCTGTATTCAATAAATTCATGTTGCGTAAAACTTCATGGCCAGAGAAAGAGCAGAAAAGTACAGCTTCACTGATTGTTATAAAAGGCAAATTTTCATTTGCAGTGAAGTACCATGACAAAGAGCTGAGGATGTCTCATTCCATCTTACTTCCTACAAAATATGTGGTTATTTATTTTATTTATTTTATGTTTTGTTTATTTTAAAGATTTTATTCTGGTCTTCAGTTCATCTTTCTAGTTGTTGCCAATAAAAACTTTTTTTTTGTATTTTCAGATGCCTAAGACATTTTCATTGGTCATCGTCTGGTCTATTTACTCTGATACTCACTTAGCTGAGGATCCTTTTTTTTTTTTGTAATTATTATTATTATAAAGCTGGCTTTCTTTGATCCACTTTATCACTACAGACCAGCCAAGGCCTATGGAAGAGCTCTGCACAAAGCTCAGCTCGTCCGAGCGCCTTAGGCAGAGCCTTGCCAGGCCCCCCGAGATTGAGGAGCACCCACGCACCCGGCAAACCACCTCCACGCCGGAGGCAGCCCCACAAGAGCAACCTCTACAACCCCCTAATTATAGGGGGCAATAAATGTCCGCCGATTTACAGGGAGAGGGAGTTGGGAGTAAGGCACGGGGTGAAGGTTTTTATACTTTTCGCCTTCTGCCAAAGGAGCTGGTAAATCCAGCGCTTTTCTAGCAGCCTGAGCATTACTTGGTTAGATGTTGTTGTGCCTTGAATACTAGCAGCTATTTCATTTCTCAGCTCCCATCTGCTTTTCTCTGCTTCATTTAGTATGCTCAGTTCTTACAGGTGCTTGTCCTGTTTGTGAAGTCCATTCGCGGCTGGTCTAAAAGCCAATGTATATGCAAAGACTTTTTAGTACACCTGTGTACATAGCTCTTTCTGCTTCCTAAAGAGATCTCTTAGTACACCTGTGTGCATAGCTCTTTCTGCTTCCTAAAGAGATCTTTGCATATGAAAAGGGAGAGAGGGCTCACTTTAACCTCCCTTTCCAAAATACTCGGCTTCAGCTGGAACCAAGCTTGGGCAACCCCCACACTAAGCCGCACATTTTCACTGCCAGCTCACAAATTCATTATTCCGGTGGCTACTCATGCATGAAATATCCAAAACTATCTGATCCCACGTGAAGAGCTGCTTTTCTGTCTAGAACAAAATACTCCTTAAATAACACGTTTATCACCTCGTTCCTTGCAAGGAAAGTATGTAAAACCAGAGATTGTTAAATTACTAGACGCACTATAAATTTCTGTGATCGCAGAGCCTGATACGAAGAGGCGCTCGGTACCTTTGACTCCCACATGGATTTCAACAGAGTTGTCACATATAAAGGCTAAAGGATTAGACCTGTAGCAAATCCTTGGGTTTGATTATAAATTTCTCAGGAAAAGAAATCTTCCCTATAAAAACTGCACAGAAATGTAATTTTCTTTGTTTAAATAATCTGCCAGAGAGACAGAGAAAACAAATTTAAAGCTATCTCAGAGAGCCACTGCCTTGATATTCTTTACATCAAATCGCTTTTAAAAAAAAAAAAAAAGCTGCTCACGGGAAGTCTCTCTAAGTTTTGACCAGAATTTAACTCTTGGTATGGACAGTAATTCAAACAGGCAGATACGTGGGTTTCTTGATCTCATTTATGCTGGACGAATGAAGCAGCCACACGCTTTCTACTTACAGGGAACAGTGGGATTTTTTTTACTTTCCTGGGAAGGGGAAAATAAAGGGAATTTAAAGACAAACTGTTGAGCAAACAAAACCCCAAAACGCTCCCAGCTGACAAAATTATTCTAGCAAGACTGAAAGAGAGAAAACTGTTTCCAAAAAGAAGTGAAAGAGACGATAAATAAGGGAAGGTAAGGGGAGAGCTACACACATAACTTCTGTTTCTATTCTTACTCTTAAATGAGCTTTACTACAGAGATGAAACAACACGCAAAACAACCTAAAGCAGTCCAAAAGATGAACTAATGAGTAACAGACCCGGCTGCAACCCTATTGCAAAACAGCATTCCACTTGGAGAGAACACCGTTTCAGCATCAGCCCTTCCAGCCCTCCCATTTCACTATTTATCAGGTATTTATTGACCTCATTCGGACAAAATCACTATTTAAGGTATTTATTGACCTCATTCGGACAAAAGCTCCCGGTTGCTAACGAGAAAACTGAAAGAAGTGAAAGAGACGATAAATAAGGGAAGGTAAGGGGAGAGCTACACGCTACACTTCTGTTTCTATTCTTACTCTTAAATGAGCTTTACTACAGAGATGAAACAACACGCAAAACATCC
>NW_008794281.1:160476-190715 GCF_000699145.1 Aptenodytes forsteri
CGGCCCCACACCCCCCCACCAGACAAAAAAAAAAAAAAAAAAAAAAAAAAGAGGGGGGGGGGGGGGGGGAATAGGGACATAACCAGGCAGTGGAGGTGAAAGGGAATACTTTGCAAAGAAATATTTGAAGATAGAAACGAACAGAGTGCCAAGCGAGGCGTGGTTTGGGAAGATGCCTAAGGGTACCGGCCACATTTTAGAGCAAAACAGTAAATTACAGGGGGGCTGTCCCGAGTTTGACAAGCTGACGCTAATAAGAGCTCAACTTCGAAACGAACAGAGTGCCAAGCGAGGCGTGGTTTGGGAAGATGCCTAAGGGTACCGGCCACATTTTAGAGCAAAACAGTAAATTACAGGGGGGCTGTCCCGAGTTTGACAAGCTGACGCTAATAAGAGCTCAACTTCTAAAGCTGGCCTGTTATATCAGCATTTAGTGCGATCTAGGCTGCTTCCACTTAGGCTTTCATTTATACTTAAGGCTGCCGGATGGGAAAGGACTAGACTTTCCCTTATTAAAAGGGAAAGGGGAAAACAGAGAAGAATATACTGCCTTAAAAATGATTCAACACGTGGAAAATCACAGATCAACTTCAGGAACATAAACTTTGCCTTTCAAGAGATTAGTAAGAGTATTTGTAATATCTAGAATGACTGTATTTAATAGCAATAAATATCATCGTTTGCCACATTGTCTGTATTTAAGATACAGCTATTAAAGATCTATGTAAACACTGGAGTATTCCACAGCTGCTCTCTCGCATCCTTTTTAAATATCTCATCTGTTCCCCTGAAGCATCTCGCCCTGTGTAGCAGTCCAGGCAAGATACTCAACTGTGGGAAGATTCATGTCTGATCTTGCCCAAGACCCTGTGAAATCACCAGTGGGAAAGGAGCCTCACGCCATGCACTTGGCTGTTGCTCCTCACCCTTCTGCTCTGGAGAAGGTGCTATACCTGATAAAGAGGAGCCCACGGGGGGACAGGAGACCACAGCGGCTCCAGCAGCAGCTCCGTGCACCCCAGCAGCTCACAGCACAGGCGCCTCCCCGCCCAGCGCTCTCCTGGGTTCGGGGGGTGGTTTCTTTGGTGGCATTGGTTTTGCCAGGCCACAAATGAATGATAGGGAACTGGGGGGGGGTGGGGGGGAACAAGCAAACAACATGTTTGAAGCAATTCCCCAGGCCGCCCTTTTCCCACCCTCTCTCAAAATATAAATTGTGAGTCACGTAAAGATAACTTTGCTGGCTGCAGGAGGGGAGGCAAGAAATGACCACAGGCATAACCCATGGCTAACGGACCCGGAGCCCATGAGCAGCTCCTGCCAGCTTGCCATCATTTTCTAAGTGTTAACCACTTTAATATTCCTGTAAAAAGACACGATCCTTATACAAAAGCACCCAGCACTCTTTCTGCCACTGAAGCCTTGGTGGTTTCAGCCTTAAATCGGCTGTTCTTAGCTAAAGCGCTTGAGCCTCTTTTTCAGGATGCGGCTTATGCCTGCAGAACTTGAATCCGTGATGCTGACTTGTAAAAGCCCTTCTTAAGGCCCACAGCTGGCTTCAGAGGCCAAAAGGAGTAAAGATAACAAATTCGTTCTTACAGTACAGCTAAGACATTAAAAAAAAAAAAGACTAAATTATACCCGAACCGATCACTTTCTTAGCCAAAAATTCCCCTATTGTATGATTTTACTGGCTAGGCTGTTTCATGTACCCATTCAGTATGTTGCTGAAGAAATACTACAATAAATCAGTAAATAAGCATTTGAAATTCTGCATATACACATTTCCATAAGAAAAAATGCATGCATCTCCTTACTGAAGTCTTTTCCCTAACAGTTATGCTTCTATGACTCGGATTTCATGCCTTAAGTCTGTAATTGTTATCCTGTTCTAATTATTTTATTTTTTTGAAGTGATAAGGAAGAAGGAATAATTATTGAAACAAACAATAATGATTTTCCTTCATTGTAAAAAGAATTCCCCTACCAATTTTGGTAGCTTGAATGGCTATGCACAGAGAAAGAGCTGCACGTTGAAAGCATTTAAAGACTTTGTACATACAGGTTACATTTGAACCATAGAAATAAAATTTGAATCCCTTCCTGAGAATAAAGAACTCTTGTTCTTTCACTTCAGGCCAACATGGACCAAAGCCCTAGCACAGCCAAATCTTCCCAGTCAGCCCTCTACATAAGCAAGTACCCTGCTGAAAGGTCATTCCTACAACATTCAAAAGAGGAGAAGGTCATAGCCCATTTGAGGGCTTGAACATAAGATGTATGGTCTTCAGGAGGGTCACAGGCAGACACAATAACCTGCTGACAGACCCATGAATGAATGAATGAATGCACTCGGAGGGAGAAGCCTGGGTGTGACGCCAAAAGGATTTTGTAAGAGCATCTTACCAGCACCTCAGAGGAGCTTGCCAGTGCCTGTAGTGCATGCTCCTCACTGAGCTTAAATTTGTACCTTCCCCGCTGCTGACACAGTGGAAACATCACAAGGCCTTCCCATCGATGTGCTGGCATCTGGCTAAATATCATGACTCAAAGATTGTGCTCCGCTTCCAAAAAACACACCATCTTCAGACAAAAAAACAAGGGAGCTGAGACACAAGGAGCTTTACACTTGCAGGCTTGCGGCCCATACAAAGGGCCAAGACAACCCACAGCACAAGTCAGGGTAGCCTCAGACATCTCCTAAGCCTCTTAAACGGTTGTTCATGATCTGCTCTGCCAGTTTGAGCAGCCAAATGTTTTCATTCATCCCCCAACCTGGCGCCGAAACCAGGGACTGCGAGAAGCAAAGGAGAGGTCTCAGAAAGCAGCAGTTTCTTGTCTACCATCAGAAGGGAATACTCCATCTTTGGGACCTTTTTGTGCTGCTTTAATGCCCAGGGAACAGGGTAGAGCCAAACCCGCCCCTCAAAGAGGGGCCCAGCTACAAACAAGCAGATAAAAAGATGGATTATGGGTGGAAGGACATAGGCTCTAATTACTCTTCAGTCGACCAGTCTTGTTTCTTTGAATACAGTTTGCCGTCTGTTTTTACGTTAACTGAAGCGTGGCTCAGATTTGGAGTATCTTCTCATACCTTACGGGCCAACTGAGCGTGCTGAACACGGACAGAGACGCTCACACGTAATCAGTCTGAAATATTAATGAAGCAAAGCTCCTGAGGTTAAAGTGTAAGTTCTGTGCCTCCCAATCAC
The DNA here is from genome assembly GCF_000699145.1 of Aptenodytes forsteri. Classification (NCBI taxonomy): domain Eukaryota; kingdom Metazoa; phylum Chordata; class Aves; order Sphenisciformes; family Spheniscidae; genus Aptenodytes; species Aptenodytes forsteri. Next base: position 163,689 of record NW_008794281.1, read on the forward strand.
TTTCTAGATTAATTAATATCCTTAATTAAAAATCTGTGTTGCTTTTAGAAGCTTTTATTTAATGGATTTTCCTAAGCCAGCCTTGATTTGGGATGAAGATCCCCAGAGTTCTGATAGGGTTGCCAGGTGTAACCGGAATTTATTTCTTCCATTAAAAAGCAAGACTTCGGAGCTGCCTTTCATCCTGCTATCTCTCTTTTAGGCTCCCTTGACAGAGTGAAAGAGATAAGATTGGGATTGAAGTTGGTAAAATCCGTGCATGACCTCTTGCCCCCTGGCAGCATCGCGGTGGGAGTTCTTCCCTGATTGCTGTGCCCCCCGGCTTTGCTGACAGATCTGGGAGATGCCTTTCACGTACAATGCCCAATTTCAAAAGAGAACAAGGATGGGATATTTGCTCGTATTCAAATTCTTTAACCATAAAGCATTAGAGCTCTCTAGAAAGTTTTATTATGAACATTGACAACATGTACATGATGACGTGGAGACGATATTAGGTTGAACCTTCAGAAAAGGACATTATTTACAGCTCTAATGGGCATCTAAACATCCCTATTAAAGTGCTAAACAATACGCTTGTTATTCACTAGCGAGTCTTCAGTGACAGAGAAACACGTGTGTCCCCAGCATACCCCGCACTCTAATGAGACATCATTCCAGTTCCCAACACTTTCCAAATAAAACTGTTGGAAAAACAGGAGGAAACAGGTGTTGGAGACATTATGAATGAACTCAGTGCATACAGTCATTGTCTGTGCAACATTTACTATAAAGAAAGCTCGGGGAAATCCGTTCACTAATAATCCATTGTTTGCCTATGAAAAATATGTGCGCTAACAGCTTGCTCCGTAATCATTAAACAAAGTCACACTCTTGTACTTACCCATTACTTTTGCTTTTTAATCACATAACACTCTGTTATGGTTCTTACTTGGAAAAGGGACCATAGAAAATTTTGTTACTGCTCTTCAATGCATTTTGGTCAAAAATACTGAAATTTTCTATTCACTGAAAGCTGGATTTTTATTTATCTTTACTAAATGCCAATAACCGCTTAGGTTTTCCTTTCACGCTTTACAAAATGGAAACACCTTCAAAATAAAACACTGGTTAAAAATCTTGAAGTTGTCAGTAACAATATTTTGCTATGCATGCTGTGGGAGAGAAGGGGAGACTAGCTCACAGAATCATAACAGATGCTAAACAATAATTTTCATTCAAAAAAAGCTCTCAAAATGGTGTTGAACAGCAGCCTCTGAACTAAACGTTTTCTAAAGCAGCAGATAAGACACCTTGTATTTAGTAGTGTTAGGGGACCCAATGAAGGAGCTACCCAAATGGTTAACCTTGATTTTCAGCAGTTGTTGGGAGGTTCTGGAGGGCAGAGAGACAGCTTGTGCTGGGTACTAGCGTTCAAAGAGTGAGAATGAGATGGTCTTGAGAGTCACAGGTCTATCAGCCTCCCACCAGTCCCAGACAGAAGTACAAAATGAGGGATAGAAACTCAATTAATCAACAGCTGAAGCAGATAGTATTATTACTGGCAAATGAGCATCCCTCTCTGGAAGACATGTCTTGTTAAACCAGTATTTTCTGCTGAGTTTACAGAAGCTTACGAAAGCAATAACGCAGATACGATTCTGCGAGGAGGCTCTTGCCTTCATGTCTCCTGACACGTTGAAAACCATAACAATAATACATCAACCTGGCATACGTCAGCTGGACTGAAAATGAGCTAACTGATTTAAAAATACACGATAAATGGGAAATTATCATTAAGAAAATAAGCAGCTTGACTGTGTTTCACAGGAATCATTTTCAGCCCTACTTTTCTGAGCAAGCCCTAGAAGGGGGTATGAAACAGTTACGGAATTTGCAGGTGGCACATCAGTAATGGGAGAACTAAATGATAAAAAAAGAACAAGATCAAAGGTAAAGAAGCTCATGAGAAGCTCATATATGCTGACTAGAGCCATGAAAAGGTGTTTCAATACAGCACATATAATCTTGTAACAACGAGAAAGTAAGAATGTCACAAAGCAAAGGACTCTCCATGAATTCGGTGAATCTGAAAGACTTGGGGATCTGGAAGGAGCATTGTTGACATGATGTGCCATCACGATGCCGGGGTTTGTGCTGTGGTTACAGGGGTAATGCAATTCTTGTACGTAAGAACAGGTGGTTATCAAGTAAGAATAGGCTTTATCACCTGCTGTTTTTAATGCTGGTTTGCGTGCAACAATTCAACAGCTTTATTGACCTTTGGAGAGGCTTCAGAGAAGAGCCACAAGAATGACTTACAGACTGGAAAATGCATATCACAGGGCAAGAGTCAAAAAGCTCTATTTCATTTGTCAGAGAAGAGTAAGGGCAAATATAAGATTGTAACATGAACTAATTAAAAACTGAAAGTAATTCAGGAAAAGTCATGTGGGCTGTTTTATGGAGGAAGTCAGAGTGAATTATCACATTTATTGTCATCTTCCTTTATCATCAAAGGCTATTTCTAAATTCCTCATGGAAGCGTATCAGTTAGCTACAGATCCGTTCCTGCCAACCTTTACACATATTTGCGGCCCACTGGTTTCAGAAGGACTCAAGGAGGTGTAAGCAAAAGTGGCGTTACAGCAGTAAGACTTACTGGCAGAAGAAACCACTGATGCCATGATCAGTTAAGACTGAGATCGCTTCTAAGAGGGAACACCCAATGCAATAACCTACCTTGCAGCCCAATCTCGGATATGAGAATATGTTTCAATGTAAATTTTAAGCCTCTTGAGGAATAGGAGGCTTATGAAGAAAGCACTGCTACAACCATAACTCTTGCAGAGAAGGGAAGCCGGACAAAAGGATGCGCTCCTCTGCACTCCTTTAACAAACTCTGGAATAAATCAGACACACCATACATCCCCCCCAGTACAAAGAAAAATATTTCACAAATTAAGCATCACCAATTTAGTTAGCTTTTGATGTCTGCTTGATAATTCTGCACTATTAGGGCCAGATCACTAAATGTTTTTAATGCACTTTGGCCCCTCTTCCTCCCATGGGTGTGCCAACACAAGTTAAAGCAGCATAAACGCTGCTAGAATCTATACTATCACCTGGCTCCTGCCAGCAACCCAACGTAACATCCAGCAGCCCTCAAAGATTAAAAGGAACATAAAAGTAGTGGAAAGCTGCTCGTGCTCCATCCCAAGTTCCAGCCTGATTGTACTCAGCAGCTCACCAGTGCACCAAGAAACAGGTGGGGTTTGTGGTGGTTTTTTTTTTTTCAATTTCTTGATTCAGTACACAATGTGATGGAAAAAGCTGCTAAATAAAGTAACAAAAATAACAGTACACTGAATAACCACTGGTTAAGCAATGCTGACATTATTAACTAGGTTGCCCAGTGATGGAGAGCAGTAAATTTCCCACTGCGGTCTGCGGGAGCCGAGTGCCACAGCCACCACAAATGAGTCAGTGACTGAAAGGAGCCTCTTCCCACCGTCCTTGCCTCACCGCCCTGGCTCTCCACATTCCCCTTCTCTTCTGCTCACTACCCAAGAGCACAAGTGAAGACATGGTTTACAACAGCATTTGTCTACTTGTAGGAGTTTCCAGACAGGATATTTTGGTCACAGGATACACTGTCTGCAACATCACTCACGATTAAATCTCAGGGAGCATCCAGCGAGGCCCGGCCCCTGAGCTGGGAAGACAAAAAAGCAATTCAGTTTTATCCATTGTGGTCAGGTATATGAGAGCAAAGGAGAAAACCTCTTACTCAAGCACTAATATCACCAAACATGTTATGCTGTTCTACAAATGTTAACAAATCCCCAAGGCCACTCACTATTCATCCTTTACGGGTCATTCCCTTTAATCAAGGCAGGTATTTGTTTCCTCACTACAGCCAAAGGGAAAAAAAAAGTGAGAAATGAAAAAAGGGCAGCTTTCTTGCTAGCTTTTGCCATAACACAAACACTGCTAGAGAAGCATAGCAACTTAAAAGGAAAATCATTAGAAACTGATCTCATAATGGTCTGACGAGGACAATAATCCAGGAGTCAGCTTTGCAAAGGAAACCTTCTACGGATCCTACTCCAAAAATGTCTTATTAGGGCAGCGTTATCTTTGGACTATGTCTTTCTGAATGTAGTCCCAGCTCACGCTCCCACCTCTGTGACCTGATATGCCCTGCACCCAGTTTCCCAACATGAAAAGGCACAGAATAATTACCAAGTTTTAGAGATTTGGTGAGGTTTCAACAATTGAAGGAATAGCATGCTGAGGAATGGTATCGACAGGCAGCTCCTCCCAAAGACACTGTTCTAGAGGCAATGTAATGCACCAGAGATGTTTAGATCTCATAATTTCCATGTCTTTTCATGAGCCATATGCACCATACATCCATACATACAGCCTTATTCTACTGGCCAAAAGAAAGAGGCCAAGGGGCTCTCCTCCTACTTTGGCAACTCTCTGTGGTTGCCTCCAAAGGCCAGAGACCTGGCTATAAAAGGTTGGGTTACTTACACAGGATTATAAAACTTCAAATATTTTGTGCGGCCACTCGAACTAAAAGAGATACAGAAAAACTCATCCGTGAAACTGTATTTATGAAAGAAGATGGAAAGACATAACTACCATCTACTCTAAAAAGACGAGTGGGAAATCAGAGTACTAGCAAAGCACATCGTTGTTTAAGCTTTTTGCCGTTTCACAAATGCAATGAAACCTCTGCTTTCCTTCTCAGATCAGTGAGGGCAGAGGAGAAGAATAAAAAGACATTCTTAAAGGTACTGATAGTGTTTGTGAAGAGAACCTTGTCCAGCTGCATAGACAGAGCTACTATCCGCTTTATGCACAGTCACATCCGTAACAGATCATTCTATACACAATCAAAAGCTATACATACCATGAAGTGCTACAGTGCACAGAAAGTCATGTAGTGACTAAGCGCTTTCTTCAATCTAGCTTTTTTTCCCCAGGAGATAACACTCAATAAAACTTGCATGAAAGCATCCCCGTTTAAAGTCTAAAAACTATTGGTAAACACTTCCATAGAAAAAAACCTTAATAATGATATCAAATAAAAATAGATTGACTTACTATATTTGAGACTAATTCTTGATTCAGATTAATAGAAAGATTAAAATACAGCCAGAAAAGGGTTATTTGCTCTGTTTCTGCTGAGTTTTTGCCAAGTGCCCTGAACACCAAAAATAATTTAAAATTAACTAAGCAATCCTTCTTAAGCAGATGCACAAACAGTATGAAAAAGTGTTTAAATTACAGTCTGTAGATAAAGCTGCTCAGTACTAGCAAAGGATCCCTCACCAAAACTTCTGAAACCTGTCCCATGAAAGAACGCGCACTAAGATTTACTTCAAAACCAGCTGTTAACTCCAAGCCTCGATTAGCTACCTGGAACACTTGATAATAACTGGCATCCACCAGTTCCTCCTGCCAAAACCTTTCCCTTTATACTCTCCATTAACTTAGATGAAGCAGTTCCTAACTCAAGAGCACAAAATTCTGTGAACAAAACGGCCTATATGGTAGGTTCAAGCAGAAACGTATATTCTGAATTATGCATACATACATATATAGAAATATATATATATAGTGACTTGTACTAACTAAAAGGCTGCATTTAGAGTTGAATCCATAGAGTAGTTTGCCTGTAAATGTTGTAGTCAATTTACTATTGATGGAAGTGCCATAATCACAGTCTTCCCAACTAATGCGATTTCAAAGAAGTATTCCCAGTGTCCACAGAAGTTTCTGGGTGGGGCTGTACTCCTCACACTTAAGTTTCCATCGCTGCCTTCTGAACCTGCATCTCCAACGCTAGGTACAATGCCCAGGCTTGTTCCAAGCTTGTTGGCGATGGCATGGAACAACGTTAATGGATGAATAGGGCCATCCCATTAATTTTTGGTTGTTTATTAGAGCATTACCTTTGAAAGCTTTCAGCATTGCCCTGCTTTCCTCATTGCGCGGCTCAGAGTCAGCGGCTGCCATCAGCATGGGCAGCCTTGGACAGTTCCCCTTGCCTCCCCTGCTTAACCAAGAGATGGGGCAGAGCTGCTGCTAGCTCCACAAAATTGCCCTCCGTTTGCCCCCTTCCCCAGCCTCTAAGGCACAGATGACGTCTTCAGGGATGCATCATCTCCGTTTCAGTCATTCGCTATAATCAGTCCCCTGAAGACAATAATTTGGAGATACAAGCATAGACTATGAAAAGCAGTCTATATTTTCATGAGAAATACTTCTTACTCTAGAAGAGTGCTGGTCAAGGACCAACAGTGCCAAGGACAGCAGAGTTGGGGTAGATCTCATCTCTTACCCAAAACGTCCAGTCACATGATGAGGGCAAGCTCTTGGTGCAGGTTTTGCAACTAGAGAAAGGCACATTCCCAGCCGCTGCACAACATTTGGTTTTGAAAGTCCACACATCATAAATAACTGGACACATGGAAAGAGGGGAAAAACACTGGTCCTGTGCTAGGGGTGCTTAAATTGGCAACAAGGATGCTATGGCCCTCCTCTCTCTCCTCAATAAATTCACACTTCATTCAGTAGCCCAACCAAAAAGGATTTTAAAAAGTTCCCATAAGCTTTCTGTACCCTCAGTGAACCTTTTACCTGAGCTAAGAAATAAGACTACAGTGAGAAACTGAGAAACACTTGGGTTTTTTAATACAGGGAATACTGTTGTGAAAAACACAATTACTTGATATGATCATACAAAGCAGGAATGATTTCTTCTTCCTCTGCATACCCAGAGTATTCAGAATTGAATGCACCGATTCTTTCTCTTTACGCAGAGAAATACTAGTTGTGCATGTCATGGTGGTATGGCAGGCTGCAGTCAGCAGAGCGCTGATTTGACATTACAAAACAAAGATACAAGGAATTAAATAATTAGAGCCTTAATGACAGAGCACAATGCATGTCACCTTTGATAATCTCTTGAACTCTAAAGATAAAAGCGGTGTTGAAACCTGCATACAAGATGTGCAGTAACTGAAAGTTTCAAAGTGTAGTGAAAGACATTATAGTTCCCTAGTATTTCAACGTCTTAAAAGATTAGCCTGTTAAAGCAAAAACTTCTCCTTTTAGTTGTCCGGGCTACTTCTGCTCTTTCATGTCTCCCTTCCAGCTGTTTTTCTCTCACCTCCTCTGCCCGCCTCCCCGTGGCTCACCGCACTTCTGGGTAGCTGGAATTCTCCTCGCTGTACTACCGCTCATGCAGAGGGGCAGTTTGATACCAGTAGAAGTAACAAGGAATTAGTACTCACCGCATGTTTCTCCCTACTCCTCAAGTTCATTTTTCGAGATTTATTTTTATGCGTCATAGATTAAGTCCAATGACTGGAAAACAAACTTTGCTTCACAATTTCTGCACTTCTCTCTTTTTTTGAGAATATTTAATATTCATCCTCGCCACTTGCTTTCAACTTCTGCCTCAATTTTCATCCTGCGTACATACTGCCATATCCTCAATCTTGTCAATTAAGAAAACATCGAGATAGCTGCAAGCTCAAAAGGGTTTTCAGCAGACTACAAATCAACTAAAGACATTACTTAGCTGCTCTGTCTCTGTAGGCTGAGTTGCGTACATGCAAGGAATGGTATTGAGGACAGAAGCAGAAATGCTAATGGCAAAGAAAGAAATGAAGATGACGGTATTTATCATGAAAGAGTGCTCTGGGCTATATCAAACAAAAATGCAAATGATACTTCTTGATGCTGGATACATACATCCAAATCTCAACATATTCCTACACTACTTTAAAAGGGGGAGATTTCTCTAAAGGATAAACAAACGATGAGCTGCCTAGGTAGGGGTCCTGAAAACAACTGTTATCTACACAAAGGTTTTCTAGTCACTGAAGTTGATGCTGAATTAATGCTTCTAGTATTCTAAAGGGATTATCACTTGCTTGAAAATGAACACAAAAATTCTACTGTAAAAGTTAATCAACTTGGTTTATGTTTTTGGTGGATTATTAAAATAGCACAGAGCTATGAATATAGGTTTGAAATACAATCTTATTTTCCCATCTGTTATCATCATTAAGGATTACTCTCACAACTTACTGGCATTGTTCTTTTTCTGTATCTCAAAATATGATAAAGTGAATAAATATAAAGAATCTACAGCAGGCCCCGTTGTAAATAACCAAAGCATTTTGCTGAGTTCACTTTATGTTGCACTAGTGAACAGAGCACATCCTGACCCCATGAATGCCAAAAGGAGTTTTAGTACTGTTTTCAGCCTACTTCAAACCACCCTAAAATGAGTTGGTCTATATTGACATGAGAGTGGCAAAGAAAGTGCTAATTACTTTAATCCGCTCCACACATTGGCCAAATCTAGACTACGATTTGCAGCCTAGTCTGATTTGAACAAAGTAATTAGCATTTACTAAGGTAACTTATTTATCAACACCAAATCGAGATGCCTCTCCAAGAAAATAACATCAGCATTTTGTCTGGGGTTCACTTAACAGTTAATAGGTTTTTAGTTGTAAAGTCGTATTAGAATACAAGGCAATTTTTCCCCCCTAATTGCACCATTTCACATTGCTTGCATGTCTGATTAGCTATATACCTTAGTACCAAAATTATTACCGAAATTATTAGTACCAAAATTATATTCTGAATGTACCTTAATATGATGATTACAAGAAAGAAAAAATCCAATTAAGATATATTGGATTTGACTCTTCTTTGCCTTGAAGTTTGACCACGTAACTTAGCATTTGACCTTCATATTCAACTTGCGTAACTAGCAACGACATAAGCTGCGAGGCAGAAAAGAATCGGACGTGGTTTATTACATAAAATTAAACATTTCTTATTTTTATTAAACATTCTTTCACTGATGTCAGGCCATGCCCTAAGGAGGAGATTCTAATACTACTTTTAAGCTATTTAACAGATTTTAAAACAGTGTCAAACTACGCTTTGAATATCCTAAAATGTGCTAGTTGTGACCACAATGTTATTTTTTAAAGTTATTTTTGAAGTCAGATAAATAATAAACCTTAGTCTCATTCCCCGGTAAGCCGTGTTATGCTACAGTGGTATTCATTGTGAGAGGAAGCAAGAAACAGATCTCAAGGTTTACAGTGAGCAAACGTGTCTATCCAAAATACGCTGTATTATGCCAGCGAAAGACTTGGCAAAACAACAAGGGCAGTGCCCGCAGATTCAAACACCAAGTCGGACCTGATTTCTGTAGTCATCTCTGCCTCAGTTAGAGGATGTTTCTCCAACTCAGTGTTTTCTCCCCAAAATTTTTCATCCAGCAAAGCTTTGTTTTCCATATGACATGAATCTTTCCCCTTCCCACAAGACTAAGCAGAGATACGTGTAAACGCTACGTAGAAATCCGGAGATGAGCTCAGGTTCTCCACTCCTCAAGCCTGCTTTTACTGTCAGGCACTCTTGAATAGATGAAATTGTGTGCAAGGAACCCAGTAAGCAGAATACAAATCATGGAATGAAAGTCATTCCTGCAAAGACAAAAAAACTAATGCCTCACCAGCAATGTTTTCTATTTCCAACAGGAGGTGGCTTCATGTGACTGATGAATTAACTTCTAATAGGCTAGTTCCCTGTTCTGATATTGAAAATAAATAAAAAGCTTTAGCTCCAAAATTGAAGGCGACACATAGCTTTTTGGAGGGGGCTCAATATTATCTTTGTGCTCCAGTTTTTTTTCTGTTGACGTCAAACCCGAGAACTTTGAAGGGTCTCAACGCAGTTATCTAAACGAAAATAACCCAGATGAAACCCGACTGCCTAACAGGAATATTCGCACTGAAATCAGTTGTCCGAGTCTGACATTATTAAGACAGGGTTTACATCGATTTTAGTGGTGCCACTCATCATTTACTCAATATTGCTGATAAAAATATACCTTCATAAAGTGCGCAGACACATTCTTCTTCTCTGCTACCTTTCTTGTCAATAAACCCATTATAGTGATGGTACAGAATCAGGCCACTAATGAGGTATAAACCAGACTAATTGTTTGTTTGTTTGGTTTACTTTTTAAACTCCCTTAGCCCTTCATAGTGTCCAAGTCAGCATTTACATTTTGTACCTCTCTCTTTGAAAAGGTCACCTGTGGAAATAAAACAAAGCAAATATTTTACCCAGTCCTGTGGGGTATGTCCTGAATTGTACATTCCTCATTCCAGCAAAAATACGACTGCAGCAGTTGGCACTGAAAGCTACCTTTATTACCAGAAGGGCTGGAAACATGTTTTCCTTTCAGGTTTACTTCAGAGGGGAATATCAACCTGCCCAGAAAGAGCTTCACGAAGCACTGTGTGCTTGTGACCTTGAGCCTGCGATTCACAGCGACCAGATTTTCGTAAGTGACCATGTAACAAGGCAGAAATAAAATGCAGCTGATGAGTTTTCTAGTGCTGTATAACAGCGCCTAAAATATTGGAAAATACTAAGCTAGTCATTTTAAGAGTGAGGTTTGAAATACATATTTTGTGCCTACTTTATCCCTTACCCTTTATCCTGCTTATGCTTGAGAAAAGGTTTTTCCTCTGTATTTCTTCGGGTCGAAGCAACAGGAACATCTTCTGTGCTTGGGACGAAGGCTAGAGATTGGCAAGACAAGAGACTGCTCACCTTGAAAGTTCTGGTGGAAAGATGCCAAGTAGTCCACTCCCAAGACACAGCACGTTGGTTACCAAACTGAGCAGAAGTAACTCCTACTTGTGCATTAACATCTCACAAAAGTGAGATAAACCACGTTAACGTGTACCTTTCGTCATGCTGTAAGCTAGCATGCTTCCTTTGCACAAGCTAGGAGCAGACAACCAGTCTGAAAAAACAAGATTAGTTTCCAACCCTTAGCCTAGCTACACAGAGTTCAAATCATGGACCAACAAAAAATAGGAAGCCTTGCTGCTGCTACTTTTACAGCACTTCACTAGTGTGACTAGTAAAAACAAATAAACCTCAGAATGAGCTATTATTAGTTTTCCTCTGCAGATAAATATTATTAATGTTGCTTGGTTTACTCTCCAAGTACTTCGCTCAAAAGAAGCAGCGTTCCACTGATCCTTGCTCCGAGATGCAAACCACCTGTGTAGAGACCTTCTCCGGCAGGATACAGCGCAGCTCTCCCAAACCCACAGCTATGTGGGAAGCATTCTTGCAAACCGTACCACAGCACTACCAAGGTTTTGGTTCCTCAAAGTCCAAGAACCGGCAGGAGAGGAGTAGGGAAGAGAGCTAGGAAAAAAGGGACATCTGCCTCAGGATGCCTTCCAAAAATGGTATGTTCCACTCTTACGGTTTGGAAATGCGTTGTACTTCTCTCATAGACACAGAGCATTCCTGGACAAAAAAAAGTTAGGGTCCTCTTTGGCTAAACTGAAACATGCAGGTAAGAATTACACGGGCTAGGGATATCGGGGCTCTGTCATCACGCTGCCTCCAGTCTACATTTGAAACATTCAGGTCAGATATCGTTCCCTTAAGAAGGTTTCATCGAGTGGCTTTAAATCTAAAGGGCAAGCACAACAACAGTATCTTTAAATAAGTTCATTTCAATCTACTTTTACCTGTTACTAACAGACAGCTCAGCTAAACACTTCATCTTGGGCTTTCAGCATCCTCCGAGCATGGCCTAACAGCACCAGGACAACTTTTACTTGCCCTAGGGGTACCCATACTCCACTCACTGCCTGCCTTTCAACAGAGAAGCCACACGCTCACAGGGGCAGTAACAGCCACCTAAAAACCCATGCTGCACCCGGCTCCAGCGGCCACCTTCGTGCCACCACCTTTTGCCTGCTGCATCCAGCGGGAGCAGAACCTGGGATGAAGGAGAGCGAGGTGTTCACGGGAGGGCTGGGAAGGACGATGCTCTTCAAAGGCCCTCTGGTGTGCTAGCACAACCACATAAAGGACTAGGAGCGTTCAGTTACAAACAAAATCTTTGCTAAAGAAAAGACACCTCAAATTCAATGTATTTGCTTTCGTCCGTTTTTACTGCACGTTACAATCTAGGATCACTGTAAGCAGCATGTGTTGTACCGCTGTGATCCAATTCATTTTCCCAGTGCCGCAAGGATTCGGCACATGTGAACCAGAAAGAAAAAACAAAGCAACCATCACACAGGAGAAATAAGGTCTGGCTTCTATTTCAGGGAATATTAATAACTGAAATTGTTAATAACTGACAGACAAAAAGACCATTCTGCTTCCTGCTGGCTTAACCGCTTCTAGGCAAAAATGACTACTGCTAATAAGCCTAGAAATCAAATAAGCCTTAATAACAATAAAGAACAGCAAGTTACAAAATAACTATGCTTTCTAGTCAGAACGGCCTCCTGCAGATGAAAATACAGCTGCAAGGCTGCTTGAAAGACCAGAGTGAAATCTGCATTTGCGAGGCAAGTGACTTTGCACAGGAGGCAAACCATCTAGACGTATTTCAGGTCCTGTAAAATCGGCTCACTCTGCCTTATTAACTGTATTGGTAAAAACAAAAGGGGAAAGGACTTCGCTAATGGGAGAAGAAGAGTCAAAATTTCTCCAAGCGGCCCATATAACTGTCTTGGGAGTCTATACATTAAGCCCCATTCCTTATATCTGGTCTGCTGCCAGTGGAGATTCGCTCCATCGCTACTGGGCAGCGCTCTGCTGGGGTGCCATGGGCCGTTCGGCTGGTACTCCCGATTCCGAGGGCGTTATGGGACCTGATGCCTCTGAAACACGGAGAGTCCTGGGATGCTTCTTTGGAAACCCAGAGATGATACAAAGACAGTATAGCTGCTTCAAAAACATTTTCCCCCCTATTAAAATGATTTTCTTTCATTCTGAAAGATCTAACAATGCATTGAATTTCTCAGCCAAAATCCCTAGGAAATGCTTGCGACTTTAAAGGATTTACATTTTTCCCTGAAACAGAGATTTTGTAGCATCGTACATGGCAGCTACAACAGAGGGAAAGACACATTTAGGTCAGACCCCTATCACAGGTCAGACCAAATTTCCATACACGACAAAGATGACCTTAGCTCTTGAGTACTGCCTGAAAGATTCATAGCAAATAACCTATGCCAGTACTTCACTGGAAAACATTACGAAGCTCTGAAATGCTCCAGCAGACGCAGATGTTTTGTAGAGACAGAGAATCTACAGATTAAGCTACAGAGTGTGGCTTTGTCACTGAACAGGAGGGGTTGAACAGGGATCTCCTTTTTTCTTTGTAACTACAACTTAATCTGTATTCCCCTACTAAAAGGATTGCAATAAAACTCCATATAACGAAAGGACAATTAAGTCACTTAACGTTAAGTGCAAGAAGTCATAATTTGATAATGATCCACTAATTTCAGCAAGATAAGACACTAATTACTTACGGAAATCAAATTTGCACTGGTAATGCAGTGACTGGACCACGCTGAAGCTATTCAGAGACGTTCATTAACTCTGCTTCCATATGCCACCAAATCACAGCGTGTTTCTAACGGAGACGCTCTGAGGCTGGGAGGACATCACGTTACCTCCTGTTTGATTTCTGACATGTCACCCTCTACCAGGAAAGGCAGAATCTGGATTCACAAATCATACTTATTTTATGGGTTTCCAGCCAGACAAGTACTTGTGTCTGGCAATCCAAAGGAAATCAGATGCTTGCTGAAGCTAACCACCAGTACTGAACCTGATACAATTAAGTTGGAGGATCAATTAAGAGAAATTAAAACGCTAGCCACTGGCCTATCGCTGCCTCAGCTGCACCAGAGCGACGACAGCTATACAGGCTATACGTTACCCAACCCACATGAAAACCTATGGACTTGTAGCTACTGCCCACCCCACCTGGAGCAAAGTGTCTCCGCGCAAACAAGGCAGAGCTTCCCCCACCAAATACCAACTTGGGCAGTTCAGGTCCTACCAGGAGCAGATACTCTCCACCTGGAGGACTACCCACACAAACCACCTCTCACGCATTGCAACCAGCTTCCCCAAAATCTGCCGCTATTCAGAATCTGATGATGCTCAAAGAAAGGTTCAATTTTATATATATCTATTTTTTACAGCATTGTCTATGCCCAAAATAAGTGTTGGCCATAAAATATAGTGGATTTTTTTTTCCTCATTGAAAGAATGATCTGTGGGTATCTACAATAATTTTACTTGATACCCAATAGCTATTTAATCCCATGCAACTAACCTGAGGACACTGAAGAAAAACGAGGTCTTGCTTGGTTTTGTTCAACACCACCAGGTGGCAATAGCAGCCCAGCTAACCCGTCTAACAGCAAGCCAGCTGCAGGAACTGCTTATCACCTTTTTTTCCTTTCTCTCAGCCCTATCCTAAGCTTTTTTAATTTGTTAGTAGTTAAATTCAGTGTCGGACTAACCATGTATAATAAAAAGAACCTCCACAGCTATTTCTATTTAATGAGAGAGTCCAAAGATTGGGTCAAATCTAAGTAGCTCCCAAGAATCCATAAATGATCGCTTCCAACCTTGCAAATCCTGCTCTTTCTGCGCAGAAGGCAGCTGCCTCATGCAGGCTATCCATTACATTCACTTACCTCTGCAAATCGACCCCCCCTTCGGTGTATTTTGGTCAGCCCTATTAAGCTTTTTTAATTTGTTAGTAGTTAAATTCAGTGTCGGACTAACCATGTATAATAAAAAGAACCTCCACAGCTATTTCTATTTAATGAGAGAGTCCAAAGATTGGGTCAAATCTAAGTAGCTCCCAAGAATCCATAAATGATCGCTTCCAACCTTGCAAATCCTGCTCTTTCTGCGCAGAAGGCAGCTGCCTCATGCAGGCTATCCATTACATTCACTTACCTCTGCAAATCGACCCCCCCTTCGGTGTATTTTGGTTCAAAGAGGGAACGCTGTGGCCCTGAATCTCCCATTACCTGTAGGCCACTTAATTGTTTTCTGCTACCACAGGACACCGTTACTTCTGTTTTGCAACCACACGCAACTTCCTTATGAAACGATGCTATGTACTCTCACGTATCCAAACACTGCCTATATGCCCAAAACCACATGACATCTGGAAAAGCAGAGAAAGAAGATGCTTTTTGATGACCTGAGAGCAACAGAAATACACCAGGCCCGTATTCGGACAGAAAGCTAGATCAAAAAGGGTGCTTATATTCCTCAGCTTTCAATGAGTTTTCTATATAAGTGAGTTAGGACCTGGTGGTCTTATTTTACCAATTATTTTGTTTAAGTTTGATCAAGAGGCAGAGGTGGCTCGGTGTATGGAAATTAACTGCCATTGCAAACTCGAGTATAGTTGCAGGCATCACACTGGTTTATGACGCTGTAAATCAAAAAGCAATCTGGCCTCATCCAGTATCCCAGGACTACAGTTTCTAAACTTCTCAGGCAGTTTAGTAAACAAATCTGTGGGGTTTATTAAAATGAGTTGTAGGAAGAATATATTGCTAGACAAATTCATATATAAAGTTACATCTCTGGTCTGACCTCACCAGTATCCCACTGGAATTACAATAAGGTAGGCAAAAATCATAGTCATTGATCTACATCTGCTTTCCAGACTTACTTTCAGGCTGATCCTGAGCGCTGAATGACTTCAGACTGGCAGTAACTCCCAACTCCAGCACCACAAAGATCAGCAGTGCAATCTCTCCCTAGCAGCCACGCTTCTGGCCTGCATGGATCAACTCACTGATCGATATCAGCAGCGCAATCTCTCCCTAGCAGCCACGCGTCTGGCCTGCATGGATCAACTCACTGATCGAGTCAAAAGACATTTTACACAGTCCTGAAGCAGACCCTGAATAATTTGCATTGTAACCACTGTTCTCTACGAAGTTTTTTCTGTTAAATGAGCTGGTTTAACACCCACATCTCTTTCCACACGAGTTACGGGTCCCCATTAGAGGTTAGCAGTCATTCCTGAGCTGAATTAGAGAAAGGGTTTTAACGAAACACGAACAACTGATCATTTTAAATTGGCTATCTGACATAGACAATCTCTCTCCTGTGTGTTGTTTCACCTACAAGATATTAACCAATTTAGATGCACATGATAAACCATAAACCCCTGCCAGTTCTATACAGCACAATGATCTAGAAGAGAACTCAGACCTTGGTCCCTCTCTGGAAGGAACACCTACCTGAAGCCTCCCACTTTTTCCAGCACAAGCCCATGCTCTGCTCTGACTTTCCCTGCTGTGGAGATGCCCTGGGAAGCAGAAGGGAGGCATCCAGCTCCTATGTGCAGCTTCTTAAGGCTGATTAGCAACAGCAGCCAGTCGTGTCCCCCCCCAGCTTAATCAGGAAGAGCTGAGTTAGCTGACTGGGAGGGAAAAAGAAGTAGCCAGCTGCAAAATGTTAAGGCATGTTTACTAACTGGGGGAGGGCTTGAAGCATTAACACTTTATCAGAAGTCTTATCCCAAGACTGGGAAAGGAAACGTGACTGAAGACAACAGGAGGTGGTGGAAGAGAAGGAGGAAAAGGAATTATATTTTCTTGGCTTCCACCCATCACTGTAGACTTCTAAAACTGAGCGCGTTCATCCTTAGGATGCAAAGGATTTATCTATGCAGACATAAAACCACTGGAAACACTATCTCCTGGTAGGCAAAACCCATTGCCACCTTCTTGTCAGAGGAACAGCTGTTGAAATGCAAGTTATGCACCGGGACTTTCTGTCCCGAGTTGCTTGGGTCTTTAAAACCAGTTCCAGTATTGTCTGCAATTTTCTTCATAAAGCTAAATTATTACTTTAACTGCAAAATATATTCTAGCTCCTTCAGAATTTAAAATAAGGAATCAGAATATGAAATTACCCACTAACTCCAGCTGCAATATGCTTGTTATTTCACACTTTCACCCACACTCATTGGAAATTCAGTTCCAATATGACAACTTGAAAATTGGTTTTAATCACAACTAATACATGGAGGGTTTTTTCCCCTTTCTTTTTGTTCCTTACATCCCATAAGCACCAAAAACGATGATGTGTAGAGTGGCAGAAGGCGAGTCAAACACCTCCTGAAGGTACTCCAAGGCGCCACACATCTGAGCGACAGGCGTCAAGCTCTGCAAAACAAAACCAGATACCAAGAAACCCAAACCACACTTTAATCTGAACTATTCTTCTGGGCATTCAGCCTCAGGCCTAACACTGCAGCTATTCACAGCGTCCACTAATACCTCTGTGCCCTTTCTAAGCCAGAGGACCAACGTTTTCCTTTCAGTCTCTTGAATGGAAGCGATGCAATGCGGTATAACCGGCTGGACCTCCACATAAAAAGACCACATAAGTAGGGTTTTGCTCTGTTTTCAAACTGGTAAGATTTGCAAAGCAAAACACAAAGTCAACCTGCCGCACGCAGCAATACGGTAGCTCTAGTTCTCTAGAAACGAAGCTATTTTTAAACTGCAGTAGCAATGTGAACTGCATAAATTAGCATAATTTCTGCCTTCACAGATACTTCTCAGCTGACTGTGTGCTACGAATTAACTCTCTGCAGATTCCTTGCTTCTACTAATGCAGTCAATCATGCAATTCACGGGGCTTAAAATCCCCTTTTTCAGTCCCCCAAAATCTCAACCGCCTTTTTTACACTCCTCTTTTCCTTTTCAGAGTAGTACTATCAAAGGCTTGGGTTTCATTACAAATCTCACACGGTCTTCATGTGTAACTGGCAGTTATGTGGCTTCGTAATTGCAGGACATCCTACTATTTTCTCTGCTGGTGATTCTCTTCTTGTGGGCAGATGGCATCGAAGTGGAGTGCAGATGGTAACCCACAGCCCGCAAACTCCTCATTGTAATTTGAAATAGTGTATGCAGCTCTTAGATTCTCATCTTCTCTTTAAATTACTTTCAGCATTAAAGGATAAACTGTTGTTTTCAGAAGACACAGCCAAAAATAATGTATCTGTTTATAGTTGAGAACCTTCTCCTAACAAAGAGGTAATGATGTGCCTTGTATCTTCACAGGTTTTATTAAAATCCGTAAATCGTTAGTGGAAAGGATTTTAAATCAAGTATCTCTTGCTTTGATTCAAGTATTACCTTAAGGAAAAAAAAAAAATCAATGATAGGGAAAAAGCAGATCACACTGAAGCATGAAGGCTTAAGAGTCACACAGTTAGCTATTTAAGGTAATTTCATGGCTCCAGGTATCACTTTACCTGAGCTGCTTGGAATTACAATAGATTTATCTCCGCAGAACACCTGTGAGATAAGGGAGTTGCTGCTGACAAACCGCAGCAGGCAGCACCGAGGTGACTCGTCTGAAGCTACGCTGATGGCCTGGGGGTCTTCAGGGCTCACACACTCACCACTGCATCCTCCCTGCCCTTTAAGGACCGAAACCCTTCCTGGCAGGAAGGCACAGCTCAAAATGAAGGTGCCATAAAAACTAGTCTTATCATTCTTTCAAGCTTTTTTACAGCGTGTCCAGTCTGGTGGAACTGGCTTTCCTAACCTTTTGACCAGTTGGAAAAGTCCTAAAAACAGGGAGTTAAAAATATCTGTGGTGGAAAATAGTAAGGAATGAAATAGTCAGCATTAGAGGTCAAGCCTGGATCCCTGAAAAGTTTGTATTAATCAATGGAACATTAGAGGTCAAGCCTGGTTCCCTGAAAAGTTTGTATTAATCAATGGAAAAGCATTAAAAGAAACAAACTTATCCCTTAGTTATAAAAAGAAAACAAACAATACTTAAAACACCCAAGTGACATAGTTGATGAGGATTTACTAACTTGCAGTCAGCTCTCACACACAGCGTAAATGAAAGGTTGGCTAATTTGCTCCCATTCCAGAAGCCTGGAGTCAGACTTGATAAACACAAATAGCATTATTTGTTTGAAGTTTTGACCTGGTGCCTGACAACCAACTACTAATCCACACTATTCCACCTCAGCTATAATGGCACCTTCTAAACTGTCTCACAAAATGGTTTCTATCTATTTAAAGGATGTATCCATGTTGCTTAACTAAATTCACTACCTTTAAGAGTAACCGTTAGCAAGCCTTTTCCTCAAATGGCTGAATTTGCATATTGTACATCAAAAACATTCAGATGTTCAACGGAGTTATTGTATACATACACTACAACATAAATAATTTGACTATATAACACAGGGCTATAATCTTCCACAGCATGCAGGCATGCTAATTATCTTACACATGGACAACACCGGATGAAATAATGAAGTATTTCATCGCTGAGGGCAATTTATCTTGTCTGCATTCATGGTAGAAGATGATTACAGGACATCATCTTCTTAGTGGCTTCCCTTTCACAACAAAGACGACAATCATTAGTTTTCACTAGGGAAGACTTGTCCTTTCTGTTGTACGGATGTGACTTTCATGTCCTATACACCAAATACAGCAGTGATGTCAACTGAGTAACTACACGGTATCTTCTAACACAAAGGTTTGAAAAGGGTAATAGAAATGCTTAAACTTCAGATGCAATATTGAAGGATTTATGCATGTCAAAAGAACCCACATGGTATCTTCTAACACAAAGGTTTAAAAAGGGTAACAGAAATGCTTAAACTTCAGATGCAATATTGCAGGATTTACGCATGTCAAAAGAACCTAACAGATATGTTTTCTTCCTAGCTTAATGACTTGGCCTTGAAATTAATAAGGGTCCTCAGAACTGACCATTTGAAACTGCTGTTCCATGAGAAACCTCAGCTCAAGTTGTGACTCGAGAGAATAAAAAATTCCCAGAGGAAGAGAAAGCTCCATTGTAACTGCCTTAAGAAAGCCCTGACTTTGTAAAGCATCGCACAACATCTCGCAGATTGTCCAAAGGCACATTCAGAGCTCTTTAGCACAAGAGGCCCATCGCCTACGGAAAGGCAAGAGAATTTTGGCAGAGGATGAAATCCTGTGCCAGCATTTCTGATGCAGTAAGAGTGATGCTATCACACATCTGTTCCTCTGCAAGAAGCTGAATCTGCCTGTGACAAGGTCAATTTTGAGAAGGCTTGGTATTAAAAGATTATGCTCCCTCCACCCTCTCACTGAGGCTGTGCTAATTATTTCAGGGGAGCAAAGGAATTCTTTGATCTTCCAACTCTTCCTTCCCTCGCAAGGTGACTCTGGCTGCCGGCACAGCACCCAGAGGAATGGCATGGCACATCCTAATTCCATAATTGTGGAATTAGCCATTTTCAACCTTGAAATTTAACCCTAAGAAATTGAGTATGCAGTAATCCATGTAATCCAGGCCTCTACACCTGTCCCTCTTCCAACTAATCTCGCCATCCTTCATCATGTCACATCTTAATTTAGAGTCCTATCTGCTAAGGTCAGCGTAAGTGGATGCTCAGGAAGTCACAACAAGTATTTGTCACACAGCGGGACCGATTATTTCCACTGTGAACTCTGCGAGATACAGAAATATCAACAGAGAGCAAAGCCCTTCCCCAGCGACGCGTAAATGATCTCTACAAATGTTCTGGAAAGCAGCGAGGAGACGGAATAAATAAATAAATAAATGTAGTATAGCCCTGGATAATGCGATCTGCTGGTATTAAGTTTTCTCCTGAAGGAGTTAAGTATATACCAGCTGCTCTACATTAAACCGAGCTAGCATTTTAAATCATGCAAATTAGCTGAGCTACCATCCATTTCAGCCCAGCATTTAACAGCATTGCTATAAATGATGCAAAGTACGGGCCAAACCAAGCCCTGCCATTTCAGCTGCTGCCAGAGAAGAAAGGAGGAGGGAGGGTAACAGCACTGAGTAATGCTGCAGCTATTCACAAGACGGTTTACAAAAGACTCCTACGCACCACAGGTATTGTTCACATGACCGAAATGTGCACCCATCCACAGAAAGCCCGAGGATTTTATTTGTTGAAAATCCATTTATATAAGCTGCTAAGAACCACTGCAAAATTATGTAAAATTAAATGATCTGCCAGTGGAACACTGAACTTTCAAATCTCTCTTTGCTTAATGCTGTACAATAAACACTGAGTGGATCTGATGGGCCATCGGCTCAGAAATGCTGACACAGCAGCCTACGGGGAGCCGAGGGTGGCATCGGTCTCCACCATAATGTCTCACACCAACAGACGTTTCTCAGGCTATGAAGATAATTGATTAAAATTTGTGCTTGTTCAATGCAAAGCCCCTTTCTGCTGAATCTCAGAGAGCTCGGGAGGCAATAAAGAGGACTAAATCTTATCTAGTTCACATTGTTGTGGCCAAGAGATTAAGTTTCATCAAAAATCTGAAACTGTGTATAGGAGAGTGAAGGATCTGCTATTGAGTAGTCTAGGAGCTTTGTAGACTGGCTTTTTGATTTCAGGTTCTTTCACATACCTTCCCCCCCCCCCCCCCCTTTTTTTTTTTTTTTACTTTCTTTTCTTCTCCTTTTTCAAGTGCTTACTGCAGCAAGTAACCTGCTCAACAAGGGGAAGCTGGGATTGATTCTTGTGTTAAAAATAAGATACAGCTGCCTTGCTACCTGACTTGATAAACCAAACCACCGGTGGGTATGACCCACGGGCATTACATCCCACTGCACAATACAGCATGTGCACCACAACTCACGTCACCTCCAACAGGGTTGGTCTTCCAAGTCTCACTACCACAATCCCTTTAGGTCAAAATACACCCAGAAGGGGAACATCTTCTCCAGGATCCCAAAAGCAAGCCATGGCAGAGGCGGCTGAAAGCCCACCATAAGACCCTCGCTGACCCCAGCATCTGAGGCTTGGGGAGCTGGTGGCAAGGACAGGACACAGCAGGCAGACCTGGCTCTCCTTACCTTGCCCTTCGGCACCTACTCCTCCATCCAAAGGCAGCCGTACACAGGGCTGGCCTGGGGTCCCCACAGAGCCTGGGGTCTCTCTGTGCTTCCTTCTGCTGCAGGCACCTACCACAGCTTGGCCAGCGGATCCCAAAGGCAAACATCTCGCAGAAAGGCACTGCACCTCCAAATTTCTCACAATATTCACAGTGTTTCCCATTGCCTGGCACCACAGTGAGAAGCGACCACAGGGAAAGGAGGAAATCCTGGGTAAGTCTCACTTGCAGAAGGTGCTTCCATCATTAAATTTTAAGCGCATGACATTTTCATTCACAAACAGATCCTCTTCCAAATATTTCTGCTCCTTATGACAACTAGATTTCCCTTCACCAGTTTGGAGTCTAAGTATTAAATCCTACAAAACAAATCACTCCACGTGATCCAAACCCTACCAGATAAAAGGCCGAAAGGCTACCTCTTACAGGCAACTGAATGGAAACTCTCCATTGCTGCAGCGAGGGAAGTTTGTATCTGACTGCTTGGAAACAGGATCCTAGGCAACTGCTGCTCTTCCCTCTTGAAAAGCAGAAAGTGGCTTTGTTTTGTAAATTAAAGCAAATTCATTAGAATTCCCTTGGCGAGGTTGTGTAGGGATAAATAGGATGCTGCTGCCTCCCCTTCCAAGCTCCACGCTAGAGGACCGGCACCTTTTTGCCAGCTTTCCTTGGCAGTGCTCCTTTGGCACGTTACCCTGGAGGATCAGACCCCTGTGTACTCCAGAGCCCATCTCAGAGGCGTAAGACGTAGCAATGCCAGAAATACTCCTTCCCAAAATAATCTGTCCCAGTTAAGCCACAGACAAGTCTGGGACACGTATGGCCGTCCTGAGAAGCAGACTGACCCATGGTTATCGAGCAAGAAAAGAGAAACCCGTTTCTAAGCTATTGCTTCAAATGGCAATGCATATTTGACGTTGAAACACACAGGACATTTTTAAAATTAGTTTTGAAGACTTAAACGTCCGTAAGACTCTTTGAAATGAAGAATAATTTATAACAGAATGAAATTTGTCTTACCAGACCAATCCGTTAATTATTGTCTCCATCAGCTATAATCAAAGTTGTGCACTGATCTTTGTGGACGCAAATGTGTCCTCTACATCTGTTCCAGGCCTTTCACCTCTGACACACACATACAGATACTGTTCTCAGATTATGTTTCTCTAAGGAAATAAAACTTTCCATCACGTTACACTGGCTAAGGAGGATTTCTGACTCCAAAAGACATGACATGAATCTTTGTATCTGCTAGATCTTACTATGCCTGACAGTTGTCTATCTGCCAGAGGAAGCAAATTTGCTAGACTCCTCATACAAGTTGATTAGAAATTAATTCCTGGTAATTAATGTCATAATCTGAGGAACAGCCAAAATAGGTATGACGTGGAAAGACAGCTGTTACAGTCTTCTAAAAATACTTGTACAAAAACAGTATTTAGCTTATCGGTACTAAAGTTACCTGTCGTTTCTAACAGTGGACATGGTTCAAGCGGACGTGGCTAAAGAAAAAGGAATCCGCTTCTAAATATTTGTTTCAAGATATGCAAGTGTAACAAAGTCTCAGTGTCCATATTCACCTTAAAACGTCGGCACACAAGCTAGATCAACAACACGAAATCCCACCAGGGTATTCATTTTGTTCTACCAATGGGCAAGTACATAGAATTAATAGATGGCAGAAAAAATAAAATATAAAAATAACTGCTGGTCAGCACTTTCAGAAGTAGGTGATCCTATCAGGGAAGATTCACCTCATCATGTGAAACAAAAAGGTATTACTACAACAATCTTTACAACTGAGAATGTGTCTCAGTTGTCCAAATGGCAGATCCATCAAATGGATTACAGGGAGGCTGAGATGCTAGGAAAGATTACAGATCCTCACATGTTGGGGCAATGAGACCACCACACTCAAAAACCCTCTAGTTCGAAGAACAGCCTCTAAAGAGCTCTGTCAGACATAAAATACGCTGCAAAGTGCTGGATACAAAAGGAATTATAATTCCAGCCTATCACATGCCACTTCCACTTCTCCCAAAACCAAAGTATGGGTGTCCTCAGACAGCCATCCTAGAAGATTTTCTTCCTATACAACTCTGAAAAATGTAGTTGCCTATCGGCAAAAAGGCCTTGTCAGCTTCTACAGCATTATTAGGCAGAGGAGGAGGAACATGGAAATGATCAAGGAAGTTAGTTGAGTCCTTCCATTTGGAGAAAGCATAACCAAATCAACAAGATCCCAGCACTGAGAACTGCTACTTCTGCAGCCGTGTAAGTCAGCCAGCCCGTCAAGGGTTGTTTCAGGGTTTTGGGGGGGGTTGTTTGCTTTTTGTTTATATAACATTAGAAAGCCTGGATGTATATAACTACATAACTTTGTTGTCAGGCAGGCGAGACAAACATCTCCGGGTTTCTTCAAGAAGGTTTTACAGCCCAGGCCCCTACACCTCTGGGACCATCATGTCTAAGAACCTGTCTTTCCCCCACCCAAGGCATGGATGGAGCACCAAGTCAAGTACCTTGGCCACTACTCCTGTGAGCTCCAGAGCTTGAAGGAAGGATTAACAGTATTTAGTACTTTTATGAATAGACCAACTTCCACTTTCAAAGAAAACGCCAATGAATCCATCAACTTATTGCCCAAGAATTAATATTTCAGAGACCTGACCATGCTTTCTTGTCAAGCATAGCACTATCACTACCAAACCAATACCTGCCAATCCCTAGTTCCTTTGTCTCTACAGTCCGTAAGTTTTCCTTCTTGCTTGTATAAAATAAAACCTCAACAACTACTATCGGAAAGTAGTCCACAGACTCTCTTTACAACTGCCAGTTCCTCCAATACAGCCTTGCTACTGTCTGCTACCTACAGGCAATTCTGAAGTCTACACCATAAACATGAATGCACCACTACACACTTTTGGATTATACCACAGTGGTCATTATGTAAAAAGATAGAAGAAATGGGCCAATATTAGTGACAGGACAGGTAAAATAAGGAGTAGTGGTCATTATGTAAAAGACAAGACAGAAGAAATGGGCCAGTATTAGTGACAGGACAGGTAAAATAAGGAGATTTAGGGACTCCTTCCAACTATGAAAGAGAGGATATGGCAACTTCTAGCCATAGCTGTAGAGAAAAAACCCACACAAGCTGAGAATAGGGAGAGGACTTAAGGAAACATTCAAGACAAGGGATGGACACAGGGTAAAATTTAAGAAGAGGCCGTGGGAGTAAACAAGACATTGTCAAAATATGATGATATTACAGTCCAAAACTGAACATGCATAGGGGCAAAAGTCCTGGTAAAAGTGTATTTTGAAATCCAGAAGTTAGATATTTTTTCCTTTCATGTATTGTTTTCCCACACATTGCTTCCAATTCTAAAAAAACCCCCAAGTAAAATGAAAAATAATCCAAGGATAACACACCTAAAAATACTTCCAAGAGGAAAAAAAAAAGGTGGAATCAGAGTAAAACTTCAGATCTCAGCCTGTTTTAAAATAAGAAGTGACTTGTTTTCTCAATTATTTATTTTAATAAATGGTTTATTTGTTTTAAGTTTTAGCAGTTATTTCCATGCCTACACTTTGCAAAACTGAAGAAACTGAGAAAGTTTCCACAAACTATTTCAGAAAGAACAATTTACAGATAAAATTAGAGGCATACAAGTAAGTGCCAAGTTTTTGACTGAATTCCAGTTCTTGGTGAATGGAAAACCAGCAGCTTCCTGTTACAAAATGTACCAACAGTTCATGTCTATTAATACATATAAAATCTGACCATTTATATACTTCAAATATAGATGTTTCTAAAAATAATATTCAGGCAGGGTATTTTTAGCCAGGTAAACTTCTCAGGAGAATGAATCTGAGTTTGGTTGAGATTCTACAGTTTGCTGCAAGGAAAAAATAAATTAATGGGTTAAATTTTAAGAGCATCTCTTGATTTATACCAGAATAAAAGTACAAAGTTTAGCCCCAAAGCTTAAATAAGCAGAAAGCAAATGAGAAGAAAATGGAATAACAGAAAACACATCCTTCCATTAAAGGTCCATGTATCACTTTATTCAAAACTGTATCTTCTTAAACAGCACTTACTTACAATATTTATTCTGTGTTGCAAGTTTGGTAAGTTCAAACAAAATAATTATTGATTTAAATCCCTCCTTAATTTCTTCCACTTTGGTGGGAAAAGAGGATTTGTAGGCTAAAAGCATTAAATTAGTCTACAAATTAAACAAAGATTTAAATCTAGTGATGAGATAATCTGGAAACTGAAATTACAGAGTAAAAAATGTTTCTCAAAGGACTCTTCAAAGGAAATAAAAAATAGCCAAAACCAGCCCTGAATATCCAAAACCAAGAACTGAATCCACCCTTCCCATCTCAATAAAATAAAGGCTTTCTTTAAAAAAAAAAGAAAGAAAAAAAGAGCACAAGTGGTGTTGGTCTCATAATTTTCTTTCTTTTTGGTACATCTCAGGTACTTGAAACTTGGGAAAGGTTCACGTTTTGTTTACCAGACACCTTCTTTATAATTTGATTTTTTTTTTCTTTTTGAGAAGTAAAGCTCAGGTTTAGTGCCAGGAATTTTAAAAAGCAGTATCTGTTGTTCTCCTCTACTAATATGCTTGTACCTCTCTGCATCTCCAGGATATTCCTTTAGGATAGGTTTGATATTTCATACCACCTGGTTTTTGATGAGAGTATTTTGCAGAGGAGTAGAGAATGTTACTTTATGATGAGCTCCATAAAGCATGCCAGCATGCACTCTCAGTAAGCTTGCAGACGACACCAAGTTGGGCGGGAGTGTTGATCTGCTTGAGGGTAGGAAGGCTCTGCAGAGGGACCTGGACAGGCTGGATCGATGGGCCGAGGCCAACTGGGTGAGGTTCAATCCAGGCCGAGTGTCAGGTCCTGCACTTGGGTCACAACAACCCCACGCAACACTACAGGCTGGGGGAAGAGCGGCTGGAAAGCTGCCTGGCAGAAAAGGACCAACACCTGGGGGTGTTGGTCGACAGCCGGCTGAACATGAGCCGGCAGTGTGCCCAGGCGGCCAAGAAGGCCAATAGCATTCTGGCTTGTATCAGAAATAGCGTGGCCAGCAGGAGTAGGGAAGTGATCGTGCCCCTGTACTCGGCCCTGGTGAGGCCGCACCTCAAATACTATGTTCAGTTTTGGG
>NW_008794281.1:190771-199750 GCF_000699145.1 Aptenodytes forsteri
AGGGGAGACCTCATCGCTCTCTACAACTACCTGAAAGGAGGTTGTAGCGAGGTGGGTATCACTTCTCCCAAGTAACAAGCGATAGGATGAGAGGAAATGGCCTCAAGTTGCACCAGGGGAGGTTTAGATCGCATATAAGGAAAAATTTCTTCACCAAAAGGGTTGTCAAGCATTGGAACAGGCTGCCCAGGGAAGTGGTTGAGTCACCATTCTCAGAGGTGTTTAAAAGACATGTAGATGTGCTTAGGGACACGGTTTAGTGGTGGACATGGCAGTTAGGTTAATGGTTGGACTCAATGATCTTAAAAGTCTTTTCCAACCTAAATGATTCTATGATTCTGTCAGCTAGCAGTTGGATAGGTAGAAAGACTTCATGCTTCTCTGTTGAAGCCAACTGCAGGTCAAACAAGCCTCCAGCAGAGACCGAGTGTCTAACAGAACTGAAATACAACACATACATCAAGAAAGAGAAGTTCTGTGGAACACACAATGGACAAACAATCTAGGAAAAGTAAGAAGCAAAACTCTAAAAGCTGTCAAAGAAAGTCACCAGTGCAGCCAGGGAGGCAAAGGCAGGCAGGGTGAAAGCAAGAAAAAAAATTATTAACCCACTTCTGGTTAGAGGACAGCTGGACCCAAGTGTCCTGCTTGGGTGCTGCTGTACATCAAGTGTCAGAGCAGAAGGTGATAAAAATTACTTGCTAAAACAGGGACAAAGAAAGTGAGTGTTCACTGAAGAAATGTAGTTTTATGGGGTAAGCTAACAGTTTCAAGGACAGAGGGAGCACACATGGACACCATATGCATAAGCATTTTGAACTGATTAACAAGTAGCAGCAAAGGAGAAAGATAATCTAATAGTCAGGGGACTAGCTAGTAATTTTCTATAGCTCTGCAGACTTTATGACCTTGGGTAAGTCTCTTTGTGCCTTAGCCATTCACTTATGAAATATGAACAAAATCCCTACCTCTAAGGAGTGCTCTTAGGTTAAGTATATTAAAATTTGGAAGCCCTTTAGATATTACCTATTAGCAGAGATCAGAGAAATAGCATAAAAAATAAAATAAATTGGAAGCAGGAAAAAAGGTCTTATTAAATGAGTGTGTTTCAAAAACACTAACCAAGGGCCGTAAAAACTTGAGCGAATTCAACAGCAGCATTATTAGCTCAACAATAAATATCTTTGGAAATCCCATCTTGGGCAATTCGACAGTGAAGGTACTGAACTTGGGAAGGAACATTACACGATGACCAAATGCTCTTGTACTCAAGAACTGTCACAATTAAACTGAAATCAGAACAGAAACCATTTTCACTCATTATCCAGTACAATTAAAAACTGAATGGAAGTTTGAATTCCCCGTGACCCTTTGCATATTCTAAGTGAAAACCCAACAGTGAAAGAGCCTGCTGAATTTATAGTGGAATCTCACACCTTTTGTTCAAACACAGGGCATTAAAACATGGTAGCTTTTTATATTGAGAGACAGACCACTGAAAACTCCATGTTACTAATCACAATAAAACAATTTATGAATTGTTTTCTATCTGGTAACATTTCATTTGGAACAACCTCCTAACAATTTAATATTTACCCGTATGTATCTATAAACATATTATCAAAACCATTGTAATCATAAATAGAAGAGGAATGTGGCTACTTAATAGCCTCAGATTGCTTACAGTGTGAAAAAAAAAATCCATCAGAAAACAAGATACAGCAAGGTTTTTTTGGTAGGAATGTACTTAAGTATATAACTATAATTACATAAGCAAGCTCATTAAAATTAATACTAATTTAAAATTATTTTTGTGGTTATACATTTTGATAGCCTGAATCTATAATTTTTCTTAGATTTTCCCAACTCTTCAGTAAAATTTCTCCTTTGTACACACCCTAAACATGACCTCATTTGGTTTCTTCCAACATGGCAAAAAGCTATCTTCTGTGGTGAAGTTATCGGTACTACTGACTACAGTTCTCATAATTTGTTTTATAATTAGCTCAGCGGTGGTAGCGAGACCAAATTTTACACCACTGAGGCAGCTCACATAATGGCATTGAAACCAGTCAATGTACATCTGACTTCAAACTGGGTCCAGATAAAGACTTGCTTGATTCCTATCCCTTCTGCAAGATGGCTCTGTAGTAAAACTGTGAAGCCCAGTATCATGCATAAAAATGGCTAATGCGTGTGAGAAAGGAAGGCATAATTTCTCTGCAATATGCTTTATTAATCTTTCTCTCTATGAAGCTTCACATTAGCAAGACAGTGAGACGGAGGTATAAATGGCTTCTGATAAAGGTAATTAAAATATAGAAAAGTAATTACTAATATCTGAACTGTATGGATTCATTTGGATTGCTAATGGCATGGGAACGGGGGTAGTGAGGCAGAGGCGGCTAACCAATAGCCAACAGATTGCAAGTCACGTGTGGCTCATGAAACAGTTGATGCGAGCTTAAATTTGAAGCATGGAAAAATACTGGAGCAACCTATTAAGTAATCCATTTGTGAGCAGCTCGAGTACTTCACGGCAGCGCACAACTGACTGAAAATCTCCCTGAAATTTGTCAGTAGTGTGCTATCAACCTGGGAATGGCTAGCCAATGGATTTTTTGCAGGGATCTGTAATGGAGCTTCTCTACCAATTCCATTCCATACCATTGTCACCGACTTGGACTACAGAATGGCTAATGAGAAAAACCCAGGGATGCTTCTAATCTCGATGGGTATTGCAAATGTTTTTGAAGCATACCCCAGCTCTGGAACACCTCAGATCTTCACAAATTAGTAAAGAATTAAATCATTACAAGAAAAATCTAGTGTGAGACTAGAAAACAGGGAGATCTGGAACGCCCCAGATCTGGAACGCCCCAGATCTGGAACGCCCAACTCAACATGATCACAAATTGGGAAAGCAATGTGAAGAAAAATCTAGCTGAACAAGGTGGTTTTATTGCAGACAATGATATCTATCCAGTTTTGAACTGAATTCGAATTAAATCACTAGAAGAAAAATCTAGTGTGAGACTAGAAAACAGGGAGATCTGGAACGCCCCAGATCTGGAACGCCCCAGATCTGGAACGCCCAACTCAACATGATCACAAATTGGGAAAGCAATGTGAAGAAAAATCTAGCTGAACAAGGTGGTTTTATTGCAGACAATGATATCTATCCAGTTTTGAACTGAATTCTTAAAACAAGGTCTAGGCAAACTGAGGATAGCTCAGTAGATAGCACAAAGAGTTGTAAGAGTTCTAGAAATCCTGAGAGAAAAGGTTAAAAGAACTAGGTTTGCGTAGCGTAGAGGAAGAGAAAAGCGAGGGAGAACATGGTAACACCTAGTGAGCATCTGCCTTCCACGTCCACCAAGAGAGGATAACCACCTAACTTTCAGCAAATGAATATTGCAAAGGCATTTGCAAAGAAATAACAAATCCCACCCCACCGCTCCCTGCCAAACATTAAGGACAGTTATAGGTAGTTGCTGAATACACATTCTTTAATACCAGGTTAAATAGATGCCTGTCAACTTGAAGTGTTTTAGTGGAAGGGTGGGACCAATGACTTAGTAAGGTCCCAGTGCTTTTAGGACTGCTACGGTTACTTAAGATACAAACAGTAATTATTTTTTAGGTTCTCCAGAGAATGAAAATCAAGAAGCTAGAGAATACAACATAGCAGCAATAAACACAGTAATTAAATCCATGATCTCCTTCGGTGGCTTTCACAATAACATGGCAACAGACTGTATTCCTGGAACGGTATCTTTCTTCTTGCACCCTGCATGAACAACTTGACCGTGCCCATGGACTTCTAATTGGCAATGACTTCTGTCTTAAATAACTAATGCAAATTTGGTAGCCAAATACATACGACTTTTTCAGAATAACTAATAAATACCATTTAGTATTTGAGAGGGAACTATCTGGCTTTCTACTTGACGGAAGTTTCTCTGGTAACAAAGTTAAATATTTCCAAAACAATGCTCTCTAAATACGGGTACAATTTATTGGCGGGGGGGTTAAATTAGACAAAATAAGCACCAGTGCAACAGCAGGATCCTGTTGTGCACAACATGGAGAATTTAATATGGAAAAATGAATGGAGTGTGTATATCAGTAACAATAAAATAGGAATGATACTGCCATGATTCATCGACTGAAGATTTCCGACTAGCATTTACAACGGGCTTGATGCTAAAACCCTCAGACCTTTCTTTGGGAATTGCCTCTGAAATACTCTGAAGAATGCTTTTTATAAATTGCACAGCATTTTAAATAACACATTGCCCTTATATGGCCTTAAGGCACAAAACTTCCAGTCACCATAAAATCCAGCTTACACATGTAAACCATATCAAGGAAAAAAAAAATCAAAATATTGAGAAGTTTTCACTGATACCACATTTCTCAAGTGGGACACCTTGATTTTCAGCATTTTTTTAAAAAATGAGTACTTCAATGAATGCCACCTGCAGTGCCCATGTTCTCTGAAGAATCAGGCTCAAGATAGGCACCACCTGGCACCAAAAAAAGCTCCGAAACCTACACTGGTGTGCAAGTGGCTTGAAACATGCTAAAACAGCATCAGAACATGGTCTGGTATCTTCACATTGCACCTTCTGATCTATGCACTAGACACAGCTTCTTCTCCAGAATAATCAGTAAACTAAGTGCGGGGGAAAAGGCATATAGAAATTCAGAGTGGAAGTATATATACACCGTGATGAGAGAGAAAAATTCATATGCACAAATAGTTAAAGGTATCCCATCTATCTGTTTCATCCCTCCCATCATCTCTTTCCCGGTAAGCAGATGTCCTAAACGTGAGGTCAAGTTGCTCTCTGTCCATATTCTATACATGCAACTGAATTTTGTATTACGTAGTGCAAGGAGGACCAACTTCAACAGGATTAAGAGCAACTCCCTAAAATAATCCCAGAACATCCTGCGGCTTGTTGATTATTAAACCCTCCAGAGATATGATAGGAGTTTGAATTCCCTCGTGTTGAAATGGAAACTGAACTCGGATATCCCACCTTCTGAGTGAACGCTCTAACCGCTAAGCAGTTGTACAAAAGCAATGCTTCTCTGCCACTTGTGTTGAAAGTTGCCCGATACCACCTTGGGTTTTGATGGAAATAACATGCCTTATGCCAAGAGAGAGTTCGGGGCTGCAAATTCCAAGTTCAGCCTCAGCAAGGAATACAGCACAAGTTAAATAGATTTCGGTCATTTTTATTTCTTCTCTTCGGTGTTTGATCCAAGTGTCACAATCTCTTTTTAATTCTCCCTCCACCCACACAGGAGAGTATTATGTCCTTCCCCATGGGCTGCAAACTCCATGCGGGGACCGAGATCTACAAAAGAGAGGTGCCAAAGCATTTGTATCAAGTCCTACTTGTGGATCTAAACTCTAAATGCCATGCATGATAAGAATATAACTTCCCTCCCTCACAGGGGATGCTAGGTGCCTGCACAGTAAAATGGTGAGGGCCCCACTGGTGCTTAAGATAAAACACCCAGAGAAGCAAGTGATCACCCTCATAGGACATATCTACGATTCTTGAGATATTTAGTCCTAGTGCAGCGTTTAAGACTAAGCCTTACTAGGCTCATTATCAGAAAGCACTTCTATACCTGAATGTAGCTGAAGGTTTTCCAAGATAAAAATGCTTCAGCTGCTGACATACCATCTGGCAGCTGTCCATCCATCCCGTTCCTCCTCCCTTGGGAGGGACGGACGGCAGAAAAAGAAAAGAACATTGCCCTTGACACAACCGATCTGGAAAAATCTCCCTTTAGATATAGACCAACGTTCCAAATTACTACCTTGAATGGCAAATATCCACAAGCTTATGTGGGCAGAGGGATCAAAGCTGGATCAATAAGAATAACAAAAAAGGACTGTGTTTATTCAAGATAATGGATAGTAAAACAAACCTCACTGGATTCACACCTTAAAAGGTGCTGGTCATCTGCTAAGACTGTTACCCAAACGGGGTTACTGAGAATGACAAAGCTTAGGATTTCTCCCGCTGCTGAAGTTATTCAAAATTATCTGAAATTCCTTTGGCCAAAATCACTCCCCATTTAAATATAACAAGTTAGCATGAAGACCCTTTCATCATGAGGATATTAAAAAAAGGGGTTTGTTCCACATCTGTATAAGGGTTAAAACCACCATAGTATTCCCCCTCCTGCTGCAAACGGCTACCACTGGCAGGATCTCTCCGATTATAATCTATTATAAGATGAGAAAGTATTTATGAATAACAATTGCTTTTGCAGGAATATAAATTTCTATGCAGAAACCAAGGCGTGTCTGAGAGAAAGAGCAGCATATAATGAGATTTTGCTGACATTTCATAATCACAAGGACAGATTCTAGCACAAGGAAAAAAAGCGTACTTCTTTTTCTCTTAAGAACAAGATGCGATGCGCAGGTCGGTCTGTCTGCTGCCACCACCCTGCCACCAATACTTCTCTGTCTCCTTTTCCTGCTCTCAGTCCCTCAGGAACCGCTACACTCATATTCGCCTGGCCTGAAGCAGCCCGAGACGTCACCCTGTCTACCAGCAATGAAAGTGCAGCGTATCCTAAAATTCAGGGCACGGGGCCAAACACACCCAATCAGTAGTCGCACTTGTCTTAAGAGAATAGGGTTACGAGGCCATAGATTTCAAAAGCTAGATGGTAGGGTTGACCCATTTTTCCTTGAGGAAGGAAAAGAAAAAAAAGAAAAAGATAACTATCTGTCATCATTTCCCTATCCCAGTGTAATGGTATCACCTTCTACTGGGCTCAGATATCGGTAGAAGCAGCTTGTAATGTATATGGCTGTTGCCAAAATACATCACGCTGCTATACGGCAATCTCTATATAACGTTAATCAATTCTGCTTGCTGCAGCAGACCATCTGCTTTGCTCACACCGTAGTACGCTAACACGTACTATCTGCTTACGCTGCTGTCGAGCACACTGGGGCATCAGCAGTACAAGGCAATCCGAGCCATGCTGAAAACATTACTGTGCTGACAAAAATTCAACGAGCTGAAGAACGTACATTTCTCCTCCCTATAGAGGAAGCAGCATATATAAAAATATGCTAGAAAACTGATACACATTAAAGGGCAATCTAAAAGATGCATATTGATAATGTGCTGCACCTATGATGTCATGCACATATAGCATTAAAACAGACAATTCCACTTGAGTATTCATTTCCTATATAATCTATTTAATTTAGCTGCACTGAGAGTAACATGCATATTGTAATTTAACATCAAGCACTGCCTCCCATTCACTCCCCACACAACTACAAATACAGAATGTTCACACGACTAATGCTCCAGTACAGTACACGACCAAACACAGAACACATTCATGACAACCAGCAACCCTTCCCCATCCCAGGCACACAACCCAGCCATTACAATGAGCACCTACAGAAAGAACACAAAGAACACACCCCATAAACAACATCTCTACCATCTCCCTGCCACAAATCCCACAAGTTCAAGCAAAGGCAATAGAGAAGGCAACACAGGCAAACAGCACACACGGCACCATCCCTCACCACCCCACCATCAGCTCCACCATGCTGACAAAATTACAAAGCCATCCCTTGGTAACACATGCCACTAAGCGGAATATAAAACATCCCACCACTGTAGACAGATGTTATTACACACACACACACCCCTTCTCTCACTGCTGTTCACACCACTGTCTGCCTCAGAAAACCTGCTGCACACATGCAATATAGAAATAAATTCTCGCATACACCTCCCCAACACTTGGTGATTTCTAACCTGTGTGTCAAATCCATTTTCTACCGAGCTACTCTTCCTTGGTGGGAGTCCATCTCCTGTGTTTTCTTGTCCATTAGGAGATTTGAGAGGAATCTGGCTGGAATACAATGGCTTCGTCACCTCCACCTTGTTCCCAAACTTCAGGTAACAGGGCTGTGGGATGGTCCTGGCTGTTGGGACATGCAGGATTGGAGCAGCGCTGTGTACGGGTTTAGGTAGTCCCGATTTCATTTTGGAGGCTACCAGGATGGCTGGCATTTTCTCTTTCTGCTTTCCTAACACGTTTCTGTCAGCAGCAGCAATAGCAGAGACAGCAGGCAGGGAGAGAGAAAAGGACACGTTGAGGAAACTGCTCTACACTAAAGCAGCCTGGTTTACTGCAGGGATCTCCAAAATCAGCTTAGAATTTAAAACCAACAAAAAAAAAAAAGGAAAAAAAAAAGAAAAAACAAAACAAAACCAAACCACTTTCAGCCTAAAATATCTCCCAGCTCTATGCCAGCCTTCCACCTGTTTCCTCTAATTTTATTTTCAGTTCTTCACCACTGTCCTCCTTCCTATTTCTGCTGTTATTTAACTTGCTCCTTCCTTTCTCTGGCTGACTCCTGTAATTTTCGTCCCTGGAAATGGGAGACTTTCACTCCATTATCTTGTCACCGCATCTCCAAAGTGAGGCAGCCTTTTGGAATAAGAAAAAAAGGAACCTGCTGCTGCATATGCTTCCCCTTCCGTACGCACTAGAGAGCGAGCGAGTGAGCGAGCAGGATTTCCAGCTTAGGATGTCTTTCTTCAGTCTTAGCCAAGAAGCAGATGTAGCTCAGTGTGTTAATGACTGATGCCCTTGGATACGAGCCTTAGAGAGTCAAGCTTCTTAAGCCTTAATAGCTGTGAACAGGACAACGATGCTGGAGCAGAAGGAGAAACGTCCACTGACGGCAATTTTAAATAAAAACACGCCAGTGGCCACAAAATTTCCCGACTCCCCCAGTGCTGATCATGAAAACCTGGAGGGGAGGGGGGAGGAAAAAATAAATAAATAAAAATATCATTCGGCTGTCAGACGGAAGGGAAAGCAGCCGCCACCTCGTTTTCCCCTCCCGCAGCGGAGCGGGTTCCCGCCCGGCGCATCCTGCGCCTTCTCCCGCGCAGCCTGCCG
>NW_008794281.1:200067-239443 GCF_000699145.1 Aptenodytes forsteri
CAAAAAAAAAAAAAAAAAAAAAGGCGCTTTCAAATAAAAACACCTGGAGATGACTCATTGTTCGTTGCTACTCGGGAAAACTCCCGCTGCCGGCATCAACAGGAATTTGAATAAGCACAGTGAGTAATCCAGCCCTATTATAGCAACGCTTGGCACTTTGCTTGTCGGAGTCTTTCTTTCAGTGTCACAGGTTCCTCCCCATGCTGCTCTGCAGACACCATCATCCGTTACAGCCCCCAGATCCCTCATTCCTGCTAAGCATTACACGGTTCAGAGCTGCCTGTACCCCTCTTTCTGACCGCTGAGCACCATCCTGGACCGCGGAGGATCATCAGCGTGGAAACTCAAGGCACCGAGAGATGCCTTCGGACCCAAAAGGGCGTCTTAGCACAGGGATTTACTGTGCCACAACACATAATTTTCAGACAGCCAAAGGCTTTGACTTACCACATAGGCTTCTTACATTATATACAGGGAGGGGAGGGTGCCTCAGAGTAATATTCACAAAGCCAACAAAAGACATGGAAGAGAAAGGTGCGTTTTAAATCACATCCTTATCACAGCCCCAGGTATCACATTATTTCCCAAGTCGGGGCACTTCCTTCAGCTCCTTATTCTCACCTCGCCCACTGCCTGAAGACCGAATCCCTGTACCACCGCCTGGGTGGCAAGGACAAGAGCGATCCCAGCAAGCAGAGAGAAGCAGTGAACCGACCCTTGAAATATTTGAAATGCACGCTGGGTGAGTGTCCAACCCACGGAGCTCCTTGGCAGGACAGAGGAAGCACAGCCCCACCGCCCTGCCCCATCTAGGCTGCGAGGAGAGCTCAGAGAAGGAAGGCTGAAGCACACTCCGCAACCCGTTTCAAGGGGAGCTGGGCCCTGCCTATTTGACACCCTGACTTTTGGGAAAGTTTTAAATGTGCAAAACCCAGGTTTTTACATCTGACACTCTTTCAGACAGAAAAATGAGGCATTTCTGGATTGTAGGTGTCTCCAGGATTAGGCAGCAGGATTAGGATAGCATTTTAGGAAATGGAAATCAGATGAGACCTGCATGCTGGATCCTTCTGTGGATGTCATCTTAAATGACTTATCCAGGGTTACATAGTAAGTGGCAGAACTGGAAATTAAAGTCAGAACTTGTGTTCTACTCATTATAAAGTACTATTCTTCCTCAACATCGCAATGCAAAACGGTCTGCCTCCATTAACAGAACACAGTTTCAGAAGACATTAGCTGTACTATGTGGATTATTCTGTTGTTGCTCGTTTGGGGTTTTTTGTTTGCTTTTTTTTTTTTTTTTGAGGTATCTCACATTAACTAGATTATTTAAAACCAAAAGCAAAGCCTGGACACGCTATCACTGCGGTCTGCCATCTCTCTCGCTTAGCACTGCCCCCCCGATTGCATAATTCAAGTTCCCACAGTACACATGAAGCTCACGTGTTAACTAGAGTTTTGGTTGTTGCTGGGATTTTTCAGCACAGCTGCTTTCACATACACCAGCTCCGCAGGCTGCTTTGTATTAACTCGGAGAGGGTAATTTTTTTTGTTGTTGCTTTTATGAGTAACCGCTTTCACCCTAGTCCCTTTATCCACTAATCTCAGATTAGAAACTGCACATCTCTCTTCATCCATCACACTGAGACGGATCTTCTAATGTTTACTCCCCTGTCATAACACCATGCACAGTGTCAGCTTAAACGTAACCGTACAGAAAATTTCAAAGCCCAACAACTCGACGAAGAAAGTCAGATTTACCATAGG
Organism: Aptenodytes forsteri; assembly: GCF_000699145.1. NCBI lineage: Eukaryota > Metazoa > Chordata > Aves > Sphenisciformes > Spheniscidae > Aptenodytes > Aptenodytes forsteri. The sequence continues at coordinate 201,838 of NW_008794281.1, forward strand.
AAAGGACTGGTAGTTATGGGAGCAGAAACGTGTCAAATGCTCCGACACCATTTCCATTGTTCAGTGCTGAAAACTCAGCCTTGCTAGCTAAAAGAAGGTTGGGCTGAAGTATGAAAAACTTGAAAAAGATCCAAGTCTGAAAACAAGGCTAATTTTAGGTCTGTAATAAAATACAGTAATGTTTAAAAGCTATTAGAAGATCTAATTGACAGCTTGATGTTCTGTTCTTCACTTACACATTTTAGGAGGTTCAGGCCACCGATCCCAGATGCGTGGAACTTGCCAGTTTTTGTTGTTCTGTTTTCATCTCGGAAAACTGGCTAGGTTACAGGATACCAAAACAGACACAAAGTTAATTTGAGCAAAAGAAAAGGATTCCTTTCATTGCTCCTGTAACAATTATTGAATCTGCTCCTTTGATGATGGTGGATTGAATATTCCACAGCTAGGGGAAACTATTTTATTTCTTGGTGTGCAGTCCTGCCTGCTGAAGTGAAGGTGATGTCTTCTGAATACACCTATGCTCCTGACAGTTTCTTTGCTAAATCAATAACACGGACCCCTTCTTTACCAAAGCTTAATGTGAATTCCTGATAACACATTTGAAAGAGTGGCCTAGAATTACTGCTTCTCTTATAGATTCAGTAAAAACCAGCTACTTAAGAGAAAAGTTTGCATTAATAATCCACTGCCATCTAGTACCTGGGGGTTTTTGTGTTATGCATATTTTGCTTTATATATCCAAACACTACAGCATAATGCCACTGAAACGCAATATACTGTAAGCAGTGGCAGTGCAGCCACACCATGAGGTCATAAGTTGCTAACACATCACATTACAGGCTATATCTGCAAAGATGGGCAACATCAATTTTGGTCTATCTTTGGAAGTGACTAGGGGTTTTTTGATTTTTGGGGTTTTTTTTAATTTATTTTACCTGTTTTTAAGACTAGGATTTTTAAAAGAAACTACTTCTCTTGGACAGTCGATGGGATCTGGGAACCTATCTTCCTTATCTTCTTTGAAAAGCCCAACCACTTTTCCCTTTCCCTCTTTTGAATCACCCAAATTTCTGTATCTAAGCTATGAGATGAGTAAGTAATATTAAAAAGCAGGCAAATTATCTAAACAAAAAGCAAGAGCCTCATTCCTTCCTGCCACAGATGTCAGATGAGCCACTAACTAGGGGAACATTCCCTTGCAGCTTTAAGTTTGATGAGTATCTTTGCCTGAATAATCACAACATCCCCCCTTATCTGCCCAGCGAGCATCCACCCATTCCCCAAATGGGGGAATATGGAGGGAAAAATGCTATAAACAAGCGCTTTACTTCCCTGTTAGAAAGAAAAAAAAAAACAACACCCACACAAAAAACCCTAGTGACTTGGCTTATAGGACTGATTTTTAAGCTCAGGAGGTGCCATTGCTCAGGATTCAAGCTGCGGCTACTTAGCACCATATAGCGTCATCTCAAGTGCCAAGACTCTGGTGTCGAGAACTGGCTTAATATTCTCAAAATTTTAGTGAGCAGACTCATGTGAACCGGAGACCTTAACACATCAGTGGAAACTATTTGAATACTCTGTAGTTGAAGAGCTTGTAGGCAAGTCAGCACATTGCCCGAAACAAAGCCAGTAAACAGAACAAAAACCAGGGTCAACTGCTCTTGAACAGATGATCTTTATGAATGAGTGTTTCTGGAACAGTAAAACTATTGAGGCTGCCTTCATTGCTCATACACTATCAATTAACTACTGAACAGGGTCTCTAAACCCAAGTGGAAAGAAAATGCCTGTATGGATTGCATGTGGGTATTGCAAGTAAAATTAAAAGCTTTATGAAATGTAGCAAAGGACCAGAGAACCAGACCTTCCTTTCAACTTGTGGTTAATATCCATCCTCAGTGAAGCCAAATGTTACATTAGTGTAAGTGGAAAAACTATGTAGAATTATTCTATCAATTAGAACACCTCGTTAACTGGTCTGGTGATTCAGAACTGCTGATGGAACTAAACTCAAGGCTTGAAAATACCGTGATCAATGCTATCCTTGTCTTTTAGGTGTTACAGATGTATCTGAAATCTCCCAGAAAATCATTTTAAGCCTAGGTGAATATTCCTAAAACGTCACCATGTACTGTCAATATCGGAAGGCTTAATTGTTCTTACAAAAGCATTTGCATCAAACTTTACTACTGCGAGGCAGCCAGCTGTCCTATAGACTGTGGGCATATTCAGCCTTGGCACAACTCCATCAACTTCAGTGAAGTTATGACAGGAATAAATATGGACCTATTTTTGGTACTGCAGACATTTTGCACATTCACATCCATCTTTTGTCCCTGATCAGAGTATTGAATACGTAAAAGCCTGATCCTGTCTGCAGATTTACGTTACCATTTCATGAAAGAATCCACAAAGCTGTAAATGAGATCAAGCTCCTAATTTTTTTGTTGTGTTCCCACAAGAGGAATGGTAGAGGTTGGAAAAGAGGAATGTGGGTAGAAGCATTATATAATTTGGCATCGTCTCACCACAGCAATTATAATCTGTACATGTGAGTTCTTTATATAGAGCAGAGAGAAAAGGAGGAAACCTTGGTTCTGTTCCCAGTTCTTTTCACAGAAATCTTGTCTGCATTACACTAATTCTGATCTGAATTCCCTTTTGTAATCCCCTGACATGTTTCTAATTCACACTGGGTTTAATTCCACCTCATTTTATAACAGTGTCATGTTTTAACAAATACACAAGCTAAGTTCCACCTGGACAAGAGCACCCATTACACTTGTTTTCAGAAGACACACAGAAAGTTTCACTAGCCACACTAGTGATACAGGCAGACACCTTTGCATGATGACACAAAATGGCACCATTTTAAATGAGCATCTTCTGAACAATACTCGTATTTAATCCTTTTTCTGTACCAGAACGTCTCATGGTTTTGTAATGTAAGCATGAACAGTAGGAGCTGGCATCACGACTGCGCTGAAATAATTTGCCCACCTCATTCCAGACTGGTAGTTTTTTATTTCATAATGCATTTATCATTGGACTACATGGCCATTTTACATAAATCTAACTCCGGTAGTGCTTCACTCAAAAGCTACACAAGTTTCTATTGTCATAGCAAATGCATTTTGATCAACATCCACATCTTTGATTTCATTATGTTTCCGTCACTTTTGGATCTGTAGCCATATAATAAAAATTGGGCTCAGCTGGCTGGAGACAGACATACTGAGAGGGGTTCTGTGATTGGCTTTGAAAAGGTCCATCTCTCTGACTCTGCATGTAAAGTTCATTCCTCAGACTTAAACTCATCAGGAACAGGAGTGAAAGGGATGAGGAATGCAAGAGTTTATTTCAATTAATGCTTTCTGCAGTGTTGCAAGATGTAGATGCATATTGTATGTCCATACTGTAGTCACAGCAGCGACCACTGCCTAATACATATACGCGTGAATAATCTTTACGATACTAACAGACTAGCTTTGTCATGCCAACCTATAGCTCACCTCGACTTATTTATCTCTTAACGTCTGTGATCATAAAAAGAGACATCATCTTTCCATGCCACTAACAGCACCTGGAATAAATATTTCAATACCATTTTAGAAAGATCCTTGCAAATCACATCTTCCCAACAGAGATGTACATCTGGGTATTCTTAATCTATTCATGTGTCCTTTGTTTCCACAAGGTTAATAGTACTAGCTCCTATATTATTTTATGCCTGATTTGACATTGCCTATGGATTCATGTGTTTGGAAAAGCTAAGAAAACATCTGTAACTAGAATCACACTAATGAGAACATCACAGAAGGAAGGTGATGATGATCCAAATACCGCAAACTACTCTTAACTTTAAGAACCATCAAGTTAAGATGAAATATGAAGAAGGGGAACTAAAAAAATGCTCTCCTCCCTGTGCTGCTATTCTCCCTACCTTCTCAAGAAGCAGCAGGGAAAAAAAATCCACTACTAACAAGCTAACGATCTCACATCACCAGGTAGTCACCTTCTGTAACCTTGCTGTCCCTTACTGGCACATTTCAAACACACCTGCTCCATCATCTGAAAGATCTGTCAGAGCCTAAAGGTAGAAACCATCCGAAAAGTGGCTCGGAAGAAAGGGCTGTATTTCAAAGTCTTTATTTCAACTGGATCTGCTTAAGCATTCCAATCCAGCCTTAGCTGCCATCAATCTCTCCCACATCAGCAGTTTTGAACAAACACGAATTGGCCAAATTATCATTAAGCAACTTCAGCTATTTTGTAAAGAGCAAAGTATCACTAGTCAAACTAAATGGTGAGAGTCAGATTTTCACCTGCTCTATATCAGTGTAGTTTCTCTACAGCCAACATCAGAATTTGACTTCCAAATTAGAAGTATTTATCAAAATCTTCTTTAGATAACTATTTCAATCCTATCTTATATTCACATTCTTTCCCTTCCCATCAGTACACGTTACCAATCAATTTGGATTAAAAAATCCTCTTGTATACTGAGCCCACACATCCAGTTCAGCTGATGATGCACAGTGCAGTCCTGGAGGCGTGGAAGTAGTGCTTGTGGTGCTCACCAACTGCCAGCTAGGTATCAGAGAACAACAAATACCATCCCACACTTGGCAGTACACTTCACAACCCAAGTCTGCAGGCAGCCGCTCTACCCTAGAAGCCAAAAAAAAGAGAGAGCATTCCCACAGGGCAACCATTCAGGAGCGGTTCGCTGCTGGAGGTCACCTGCAATGCCCCACATAATGTTACAACGATTAACTGCAACGTTACAAACACTAGCTATTACTGAATGTGTTACCAGAAAAAAAAAATATATAAACCTAGATTGTTCACAATGATATAAAAGGAAACACAGAAAGTGCTTTACACAATGCCCCGATGTGAACGTTGCCTACCTCCACAGCTCCTTTAAAGAAAGATTAGTCCTGATTTGATGTTTATGGAAAATAAAGGCACATCCTTAGAAGCTAAAATCTGGGGTACACTAATGGTCCTACTGAAATTCTTAAGTCAAAAATTTCAGCGAAACATCTTCAGATTGACACAGACATAACTCAAGTCAACATTCAGCCCGACAGCCATGACCATTCTTGAGGGTCAACGTCCAAAAAAACCCATCTGCCACCTCCATCTCCAATGTGACAATCTATCACAAGGCAATTTGACGAGGACTACCCCGTAAACTGTGGAAAAACAACAGAAAGTACCGATTCATTTTATATTTAAAAATGACGTGTACATTTGAGGGAGAGGTTTACTTGCACCTGCCAAACATCACGCTCAGTTTTAAACCAGAAAGCTTCAAAGATCGCTTTGCAAGGAAATGTACAGGAAACAGTTATTCTTTAATCCCTCTATTAATCTAACACAGAATACTCAAAACTAAAGTGCTGCAGGGCCACCACGCAGCCTCGTGCATGGCAGGTTCAAGCTCTCCTTCTCAAATTTCCTTGTATTTCCTTTGTTCTCTCATTCTCCTGTTAGCAAACTGATAACTAACCCTCCTACTTTTTTAATACTGATTTTTTCAAGCTTTTGTAATATCCACCACCCAAAAATGACATAAAAAAATAACTGAATGTTGTCAAATCACTTTGCAATGTACAGGAAACAGTTATGTTATCCTTGTTTCATACCAAAAACAAAGGAGGTTCCCGGTGTAATGATTAATGACGTGTTTGTTGCCTTAAACAGCTTTGATATTTCAACATTTAATCAATTTTACTTTTTTAAGGTGACAGGATATTATTCCATCCTAAGGTTTCCTGCCACCCTGAATTTCACCCATGATGCTGTATTGAACTCACACTGTTTAAAGCTACAGTATAAAGACCTGACAGCACTGCATTTACCTTACACACGCCATCATACGATTTTTAATAATGCTACTCTCGGTGTTTAGAATATTTTGGGAAGGTGTCAGTGTCAAAACACCACACAGCCCTAATATGCTGTATCACCCCCAAGGAAGATCTGGCTGATGTTTATCATTGGAAAACAAACAAGAAACAGAAGGCATAGCACTCAGAGATAATTTTTCTGTATTTCATATTTCCTCTTGCCATTTTAGTAGTAAGATCATTGTAAGATACAACCTTTTTTTCAGATAGATGGAATTCAATTGATGGAACGATTTTCTGCGTTCTGGAGACACAATCACCTCCTGTATGAGAATTAACATGAGCTTTGTTTATTCCAGCAGTAAAACAACCTGTATTCAAGCTAGTCCAAGACTAAAAAGAAAAAGACAACTGCCTGGAAACTCAAATCACTGCACTGTAAAAGCAGTAGTAGTCAATCATTCCTGTCATAACATTAGTTTATTATTGGCTGTTGGCAAATGGGTCAGCTTGTCATAGGCAAAGTACTTATCAGATGCTCTGTTTCCTTCTATCCCGGTTGGCACATGAAACAACGATGTTACAGGTGCTGAAAGAGATGCTGCTGACTTTCAAAATGCATCCATCTGTTTAACATCCTAAAATGACTTTAAAGAGTTGGATACAACAAACACATCTGCTACCTCAGCACATTAAAAAAGATCATCTGGAAAATTACTGGCAAATTATAAACCTTTTCAGATAGTGATCCACAACGAAGTTTCAATACACGTGTAACATCTGTTCCACCTTCAGTTATACCTTGAGGCTTCGCACCTCTGGCTTCCCAAAGAATCGATGCAAGTCCTGACCTTACTCATAACCAGCTCTGTATCTCCTTATATCACTGTCAGAGTTTGTTTGGGAAACCATCACTGGGCATCCATCTATTCAACCTTGTCACCCCCCAAAAGAGCATATACTACACCTACTCTCAAACACGATCCAGTATGGAGCCATACACCAAGTCCATTCGTTAACAGAAGGACTTCAGACAGACACCTCCACCAGCAGCATGGTGGCAAGGAGCTGTTAATGAGCCAGTCACGTATGGGAGACGACAACTGTATTTCTAAGAAGTGAAACAACTTTAATTTTAATTGAGAAGGAACTACTCTATTCCACTGTGACTATACAAACTGGAGTGAGCTCAGCAAAGGTCAGCAGGACAGTCGGGCCTGGAGCACTGACCCTGGGAGGAAAGGCTGAGGAACGGGGCTCGTCCAGCCTGGAGAAGAGATGGCTTCGGGGGCACGTAACAGCAGCCCCTGCTACCTATGGGGAGGTTATTGAGAACGCAGAACCAGGCTTTACGCAGCAGTCCCTGATGGGAGGATAAGGGACAACAGGCATAAACTGCACCAAGAGATTCAGACTGGGTACAAGGAGAACCTTCCACTGCAAGGACAGTCAGGCAGTGGCACAGGTTGCCCAGAGAGGTTGTGCAGTCTCTGTCCTCAGACAATTTCAAGATCCAGTTGGATAAAGCCTTGAGTAACATGGTCTGATCTCACAGCTGACCCTGCTTTGAGCAGAAGGTTAGAGGACTCCTGAGGGCCCTTCCAATCTGAATTACCCCAATGATTCCTGAATAAAATAAAAGGTAAAATAAAAGATAAAATAATAATTTTAAAAATCCATCAGGATCCGTTGGAAGAACCTAAAGTGGAAATCAGCTATAAACAATAACCTGGTCCATCACATCATCATCCACAAGAAAATGCTTAGGCAGGAGGTCCAGCAGAAGATACCAGCAGATCAAATTTTAGGAAGACAACTGTAGCACATGTTTAAGTGTGATTTTTCTTCCAGTTCTTCTCCCACATCTCTTACAAACACAAACGTGTTATCACTTTGAATTATGTGAACAGATGCTTACATTTGCAATTTACATTAACCTAGCCTGCATTAACAGTGATGTCAACACAAAATGCAAACCGCAAAGCATTTTTTCCACCTCAGGGTACAACGTATGTGTAAACGGCAGCACCAGGACACCTCAATAAGTTCCTTTGCTACCCACTGCATTCTCAGTAATATTCTTAAGGTATCCCAATCTCATCTGCAGAGCACAGGTAGAGAGCTGGCGTAACATAAGACAGGAAACACAGAAGTATCTTCCACAAATTGGTGGCCACCAGAAAGGCTGGCAAGAATGCAGCGAGATACCAGAGATCGCACCCAAGGAGTCTGCCATTTCCACTTGAGTGGCAAGGAGAACGTACAAGAGAGGTGCTCTGGCTAGATGCACATGAAGTATAGGTTGAGACAGACTTTCAGTAACAGAAATCAGTATCTGATAGACAATATTAAAGCAAAACCTTTGAAGTGTATCACTTTGCAGCAGCACGAACACTGTTCTATGTGTATATAAATGAGAAACACAATTTCCTTTGCTGTAAATAGCTTGTGCAATTAATAGCAGTTAGCTGTTCCTGTCTTTTTCCAATTACAGACTCAGGATAAAATGGCATATTAAGTTACCTCATGCAATTCTGGACCACCTAATGTTAGAACAGAAATTTGAGGATGAGCTGCTACTGCTAATTATCAGAATTAAAAACTGAAATAGCAATGTTCACATTTAAAAGTGAGATGATTTCCTATCTCAGGCATAACTTTCCATTGCTCTCCCCTGCCAACAATTAGCAATTTCGTCTGAGGATTCCTGGACTGAAACTTTGAACATAGAAATGCCGTCATACAGAAAACCTTTGAAAACATTTTGGGTCTTTCAAAACGAGCTCATTTATTTATCCTTGACTAATTACCTTTTAGACCCTCTGCACAGACACAAAATATTTGTGTTTCTATTTTGTCTTTTCTTTTTCATTTTCATCTTCAGACAGCTGCATCCACTTCCATCATCATGTTTCCACCATCATGTTAGGAAAAAAAATTCTTCTGGACAGTATCGCTGCTAGCACAACAATAAAAAATTACAACTGTGTATGCATATGCATGCGTGCACACGCATACGTATTGTGAGCTGAATAAAAATGTGGTGATGTCTAATTTGGCCCGCGAAAACCTGAACAGCATTTCTACATAAACAGGAAAAGGTTTGACACTATTTGCAACACAGCATCATGAAGCCAATTCTGGTTTCTCTTATACTGTGCTGAACCAGCATTTCCAATTCAAAAGAGCAATTAGCATACCGTATAAAAATTAGAGCACAAGCAAATACCAAAGCTTTAACCTTGCGTTAGCAAAGATCAATGAGAACTCATCACTGTAAGCCCACCACAAGCACTTGCCGCTCAAACACACTGGGAGTGCTGGGATAGGCAGTGCTCTGCCTATGCCACTCGTGTTGCTCACAGGAAGCTTCAAACCCCATCACGGAATAATTAAGTATCAAGTATAATTTTTATAAACACCATCATCATTTTATTAAAGCTGACTGAGATTTCCCACTCTAATACCTCGTTCTCAGCTGCTGATCATTTTGTCAAACTTTAATAATCTGGTATGAAGCGTACGATGCCAGAGCCCACCTCAGGCTGAAAATTTTGGAATGTTTTAGCCAGAGTGCCAGAACCAAGGTAGAACAATACATCTTTATGCAACCACCTACAAAAGCACCAGTGACCTTTGCTTTAACAAGCTATTGGCACTCCAGAGCTTTGAACAAGGAACTCGCAATTAGGCAAGATAGTGATGTTTGTGCCAGAAATAAGTTTAACATGGTTCCTCTGAAAACGCACACACCACAGCCAATTTAAAGGTCATTCCATTTTACTCATGCTCCATAAGAACATTTAAATTCAGCAGCTGAGATCAGCCGAGTCCATCCTCCTGAACGCTTCCCCTCTCTGCTCCCACAAGTGAGGGTGCTGCTCAGGTACCGGACCCACAGCTGAACTGAGCACCCTCCAGCCCAGAGGGACCAGAAGAAACACACTTCTCTGTACCTGGTATTTTGAGTAGTTGTATAGAAAAAAAACCCCTCTCCTTCCAGTAGTGCCAGCGACATTCCTGTTGGTTCACAAGTGCTATGAATGACAACACTACCTGTGTCTAACTCAAAAGCCGAGTTGGATTAGACCACAGCGGAATGAGCAAACTAGAGCAAAAGGAGGAGTCTAACGAGAGGGGAACATAATGGAGGAAATAAGCGGGCCTGAGAGCGTAGACTATACTGCAAGAACACGGAGATGGAAACTGGTTCCAAAGAGGAAGGTCTGAAGAGCGGAGCCAACAATGGGAACAGGACTGGGATGAACACCCAGGTATAAAAAAAAGAGATAGCATTAGAATATCAAGTTCCGAACCTATAAAATACCACACAGTATATGCCCCAAAATCAGGTTCATATTTTATGCACAAAGTTAGTAAAATACTCGTTTTTCACTTTCCCAGTGTTTCAGTCCCTTATCTACACAATAGAGATTATACCATCTCCACAATCCACCAAATCTCATCCAGAAATGATGTGAAGGTACATTACTGCCAATACAGTAACTCAAGTATTATACTGATCAGCACTATACACTGTGAAGAACCCAAGAGGAAAAATCCATGGGGGCGTGAGGAGGGAGAGAAAATAAGAATTTTGTGTTTAGAGAAGAATATAGTCAAGTACAGTAAATAAAGCTTAGTCTCACATGCTGTTCTTTTTTAATAAAACGTACTATTAAATAACTGCTTGCTAACTCACTGCTGTATAAGGCCGACATAGGAAAAAACCCTTAACCCTTCCCCTTAAAAACTGTATCATCATGACAAAAAGACTTTATGTCACAAAGCGCAAAAAGCAGACACCTAGGACATCTTGCTTCTGGCATTTCCTAAACTTTGGATCCTTAACCTTAGTATTTCAGCAATCCTAATACTCTTTTAACACTTTTGTTTGTTTGTTTAAGGAACTTGACATTGTTTCCCAATGTATATTAGATAGTATATCAAAGAACTTCAGACACTCGCACAGAAGATTCACAGTGACTATTTGTTACCTGGGAAGTCATCAGAACTGCACACAGCCCCCACGCCCCATCCCTGTGCCCCACGCAAACACCCCTGTAGCCTGCCCCAACCCTTTCAGCATGGACAGGATGCACGCCCCTCTCCGATAATCACCCCGCCATAGGCACACCAGCAACCCTAAGGTCGTCATCTTACAGCGATGCCGGGATAAGTCCCACACGCATACCTCTCCTTCTCTAAGGTCGTCATCTTACAGCGATGCTGGGATAAGTCCCACACACCTCTCTTTCTCCAGGGAAGGAGCAGGCACAAGACCAACTCTCACAGCCATATATCTGAAGAGAGCGAGAACATATTATCAGCTCAGCTAGGATCACCACCCAGCGGTGCAAAGACACCAGCTGTAAAAGGCATGCTCCAGCGACCATCACACCCTTCGCCGCAACTTCCCTCCATCAACTGACAGCCAAGCCTTTTCCACACGTACGTACAATGTCACCTGCAAATGGGTCACCAAACCTCTGACCCAGTCTCGGCAGCAGCCAGGCCTGCTCCGCATGACGGCCTGGCATCTAGTCAGCCAGGCTTGGCAGTCACGTCTGGCACCGGCTTTCTGAATAGCGAGCAGGCAGGGGGAACAAATAGCAGATGGCTTTCCCTATCTCCACAACAATTTAATCGCAGTGGTCTTGACGACACTGACGTGCTCCATGCCATCTACAGCGCCTCGCCAGCCCTGCTGCAAGGTGAGCAAGCTGCTCTTTTCCAAGGGCAGTCCTTGCGACCGGCCAGGCTGCAGTCCTCAACAAGTGTTTTAAGGGTCTGCAGCCAGGACACAGTGTAGTGTAAGCTACACTTACTCAACTTGAACTTCAAAATGAGACAGAGCAAGACAGAGCTGACCAGTTCAGGAAAAAGGAAAAGCACTTTATATTGCAGGAGAGTTGTGAAACTGGAAGTCAAGAGCATGGGATGAGCGCCCAGTGCCGCTGCCAAGCTCCCCTGCAAACGTAGGCAAGCTGGCCTGACAGCTTGGCAAAAGCCTCAAATCGGGCTTCCCAAAATAGAAACAAGTAAAATTAGTTGCTGCTTTGGAAACGTATTTCTTCGTTTTCTTTTTATGAACTGTAAAACCAGATAAAAATGTCTTCACACTGTCCAGGGAAATGTGACAGCTATGTTAACAGGAACCCTCAGATGTTGAGATGTTACCAGATAGAGATTTCATTTAAACATGGAACTAATCTCCACTGTGGAGTTAACGCTGATCTACGTTTGTGTAACGTACCTAAAGCCGGGCTCCTCTGCGTTAAAGGGAATGTGGAGATGCCTTTACTGATATGTGGGCAAATCCAAAAGGAAGGCAGAGGCAGCAACTATCCTCCCGGTAAAGAACAGAGTATTAAATGTGTCATATTTTACCAGCCTCAACTGGACTTAGGAAACATACAAAAAAGTTTAAATTGGTCATGTTTTGGGCTCCTTAGCAAGACAAAACTAAAAAACCCAGAGCACCACAGTTGATTTTATATTTCCTGAAGGGTACAGCTAACATCAGTTCTCTAGGCTAGTCTACAAACAAGGGTTCTTTGACATATCTAGGGACTTATACACATGGATGCAGCAGCAGATAAACAAAACAGCTGTAATTATTTCCAAACTTGTATAAATCACAACAGGGGAGCAGTTGGAAGTGGGAATAGAGAGCCAGAGTTTGACAAATGGAAAAGAAAACCATTGGAAAAAAGATTCGGGATGTGTAAGCAAGCTAATGAAGAGTAGAAATAAATAAATAAAGTGTAGTAAGTAGGTTATATATAAAAATATATATAAAGCAATCTAAAACAACAGCTTTCTCTTGTGATGTGAATATCTGTTTTGATTTCATGTTTATGGCACTAACGAGTCCCAAACAAATCAGATGAAAAGTGGAGAGGGTTATGCAGATAATGTTGTTGAGGGAAGGAAGAAATAAAGGAAGGTACTGTTTATCTTTCCTTTTACTCTCAGTATTTTGATTCCCTGCCCCATAAACAGGAGGGTGAGAGAACTCTCATGCTATTTGCAACTTTGAAAACTTACTTCTGTTCCCCTGATCCAAAAAACCACAAAATGTTCATCCTCCTTTCCGTATTACGCTTTACTACCTAGAGTCAGAGCACAAAGGGCAGTGGTTTCCAATATGTGTGTGTATACAGGCACACACACGAACCTTTGCGTGGCAGAGCTGTGCTACGAGCAGATAATTACGGCAAATGAAAGGCATCTCTGAATATAACAATGTGGAAGCAAATTCAATTGCTAAGGACATTGGCTGAAAACAGTCCCCGGTAACAAAGAACCAGCCACTTTAGAGCAATCTCTCATACTTGTATAAAATAAGTAATTGAGTCACGGACAGGGTAAAGCCTGGGAGCACAAAGAAAGACCACAAGTCGAAGCTGGAAACTGTCCCAATGGTCCCATATTTCAGCTCCCTCTCTGCTTGCTATTCTTCCCACTCAGGGTTTAAGCATGGCACCAAAGCTCGTTATTAGTCTGTAATCAAGGCCATTAGAGCTCTTGAATTCAACCTGAAGACGTACTCAGCAAAACCTGGCAAGGCAGCAATAATGATCTCCTTTGAGTAATCAGAGTATTGCTTCATAAGATGCTGATAGGAAATGGTCCCTTTTGCCAAGGGGCCTGCAAGAGGGCTCACTTGAGAGAAAACGTTATCTTACACACTATAAATACACAAAAATAAGATTAGAGGCAACTGTTGTGACAGCAATTACCTTACCCTATCAATACACCCCCTCGCACTCTGCCCAGATTTTTAGCTCACTAGTGACTCAGAAGCAAGAGCGGCATTGCCAAACCTCCTACTTCTGTGCATTTCCCATCCACTTCTGTTATCCAAGGACTGCCCTCATCCTCACCTGACTTCACTTTTGCTATCAGATATACAATCAAGCATCCCTCCAGTGTTTGGGAATCAATGCAGAACAGGATAGCTTGTTTACTGTCCTAGTTTAACTCTACAACATTGCAGCAAAAATTAATCAGTAGCAATGTCAACACAAAGCTAGATGTTTGAAGCATTTCCACTGAAAATTAAATGTAGTCACTTGTCAATGTTAACTCCTGCCCCATTACATATTATTAATAATCCTAAGCATTCTGTAAGATAATTGTCTGCATTCGTTACTTCCAGTAAGTAAGAAGCCACTGAGTGGGAGAGAAATAGCCATTTTTTACATTACTCTGGGTTTGGATATTTGATACGGTTATTTCCCAGATAACCCAGTGGTTATTTTTATTTATACTGTGTGTAGTTGCCTTAGCCATGAATGAAGATCCAAAACTGGTGCCAACTACAAAGTAGCTGCTACAATATGCAAGAGATGCAGAAGGACACACTGCAAAATGTGACTACTAGCCAGAAAGCTACCAATGGGCAAAGTATGGTCTACTTACTTCTTAAAGAAAAACAGAAAACGTCGGCATGCTAGCTTACCTCACAGTCCAAATTAGGCTGGGCACTCTCAAGAGCTAGGGATAATGTATTTCCCCTGGGATCAATTATTTTAAAATATAGGTAACAGGTGACAAAATCCTTGGGTAGTAACTCCCAGATTTGAATGAGGATGTACAGAAAACCTAAATCAAGACCTCTGTGCTTCCATTAGTTCTTTTAGCTCAGTCTCTGGAAGCACCTCACAAGGATGACTCCGTACCTGCAAAGTAATTCTTCTCAGAGATGTCCTTCATGCAATATAGCAAGTACTGAGCGATGGAGTGACAGAAGTCTTACATTCTTTGTACCTGTTATGAAAGGGTTGACCTCTGCTGAGATTCCTAAATTACGGCGACTAGAGAGGTCTAGCTGCTGCCACCCTTGAGCAGCACCAAGTAGCCCAAGGTCACGGTGAAAGCAAAGGAGGCGGCAACGCCGTGACCAGGTTGCATGCCCATGTCCCAGCCACCTGTGCAGAGCACGGGTGGAAGACTGTACCCTTCCAGGGGATGGCCCTGGCACCCTGCAAGTCCACTCCCACGCACACTCCCACTCCCAGATGGCCTCCAAATGTCCCTTCCAATATAAATTATTTTAGGATATTAGTAATTAAGCCACAGAGCCCAAATCTTTGCCTCCCAGTCAGGAGCGCAACTCCCTGTCTTCTCGTAAAAGGCAGAGAAAAAAGGAAAAAAGAAAGAAAAGCATCCCTCCCAAAACAAAAATAATCGTAATAAAATATTCCTGTTCCTACAGCAAGTCATCTAGGCATTCAAAATACCGCCCATGAGTTTGTTCTGCTGACAGCTCTGTGTTTACACCTGCTGCTTTTCCTCGCCCTGAGTTTGGCAGGCAACAAAAGCAGGAATGGAAATCATCTGTGAGCAGACAAGCAGCTGAAATTAACGGGAATGAGAGAAGCAACAGTGCAATGAAAGGCACAGGCAATGTCATGGGCAAACTAAGAGCTAGTATTTCCAGCTCATCGGACAGCAAGCTCTCATGTTGCGATTTGTATTTTGTTGTTTGCTTACGAATTGGAAGATGGCACTGGGAGTCCAGTAATTCCGAGGAGGGGAAAAGGCAGCTACAGAGCTTCAACCCAGTTTAGTGACGAGTTCCGTTAAACTTGAGAACCTATCGTTCAGGACATTTTCTTTCCAAGATATCACATACATCACCATATCTACCCTGCAAATCTATGCATTGAGGAGCTAACTGTTTTCCCTTCAAACCTACTGAAGTGAGGGAATAAACACAGTGACTTGCGGCAGAGAATTCTCTCCATTTCTGCCCTTCCTGGAAAGAGCAGATTGGGCAAAAAGATGAACGGATAAATTGAACTGCATTAGAGACAGGGACCAGAGTTTAGTAAGCCCTCAGGTAACCACTTGCATTTAAATGTCTGTAGCAACTAGTAAGCTCCCAGCAACACGGACATTAAACAGTCATTTCTGAAGCCTAGCACAGAAAGACAGGGGCTTTTTTGCTTGCCTGCTTGCTTTTAATAATGGATATACAATCCTGATATTCTATAATTTACAATTTTCTTATCAAGGTCTTTTACAAGAAAATTTAATAACAATCCGCCTGTCCATCCCATCTCATGATGCTGACTCACAGGCAGGACTGACACACTGGAAAGACTGACAAAGTCACTAGGACCTGCTGTGTGCCCCTGTCCCTAACGCACGTCTGACCCCAGCTTCCCGTAAAACAGGCCTTGAACTGCTGCAGTTCACAGCAAGCCACGTACAGGCAAAGCAAAAATCAGTGCTGCTCCAAGCTGAAACAGCCTGCTCTGAACTGCAGTGGTCCAGCCTCTGCCTCTCCACCACAGCTACCCCCCTGCAAGTCAGTCCTGCAGTCGTGACCCTCTGCTGCTCCCAGCGTAAGTCACCCCATGAGTCACAACCCTCCGTCAGCTGGTACATCCCCAAATCCGCCGAAACGTGACCTGCTGTTTTACAAGGCTGCCAGGTCACCGTGACGAGTTACTGGAATAGCTGAATCACCCGTTTTCCAGCACACTCGCTGCTGTCATTGTCCCAGGTCTGAAGCTGTCCTTGCCTGGGCGTCTCACCATGTCAGCCTGTGCAGAGCCGGTGTTGAAGCTTCTGGCACCCGTTAAGGCTACATTACTGAAGGCAGGCATTCAGAGAAAGGGTTGTGAGCAGAGCTTTATGGGCAGGGGACATCACCTGCAAAATAAGAAGTCCACCAGACTCCGAAGAAAAGTCAGCAGAACACCAAACTTTACTATGAGCACAGATATTCCTCTGAGTCTGTTAAAAGCAAATCCTTACTAATGGCTCTGTTTAAACTTAATAATTAAATCCCGAGGCCGGGCTTTTGGGAAGGAGGCAAGTCACAGTTATCACGTTATCTCAGCAGTCTTATGGTACTGAGAGATGAGGAAAGTAAATCTGATTCTGACTGACAAGCCCCTGATTCACATCTGAGGCTGACATCTAGCTATAACATCAGGTAAGTGCAGGATCAACACGAGAGGTATCGAAGGAGATGAGATATTGTACAGGGCCAATTCTTCTCTCCCTCAAAGGCAAAAGATATTTTAAAAAAGGCTCAAGAGCCAAAGGACAAAAAATCCAAGATATAACCTTTTTTTAAAAAAAAAAATGCTTTTAAGCCAAATGTTACGCTGAGGAATAGTCTCACGGCATTGAAATGGCTAAAAATGGCACAACTGATAAATATACACAGGTCTCCCTTTCATGCATTCAGCTCAACCCCACAGTTCTGTATCAGACCACACAGGTTTGTCTAGTCCTACCTCTAGTCCCTTTGCTCTTACTACTTAATCCCCAGATAAATCTCTGATCCTCATGCCATGCTGTCATTAACGAATGGCATGAGGCTGGGTTAACATTTCCTTTCTTTTCTGGCCTGCAATAACACAAATTACACCTTTACAGACTCCATCACCGTCTGCCCATTTATTTCTCAACGCATT
The DNA here is from genome assembly GCF_000699145.1 of Aptenodytes forsteri. NCBI lineage: Eukaryota > Metazoa > Chordata > Aves > Sphenisciformes > Spheniscidae > Aptenodytes > Aptenodytes forsteri. Next base: position 219,143 of record NW_008794281.1, read on the forward strand.
TTATCCAGGCTTGCCCAAAGGAAACCGGCTTCCCAGTTTCACTTCCTGGCAGACATGAATAGTGAAGTGATTCAAACATCAGGCTGCAAATACTGTAAGGAAATGTTTCAATACCGGTAATTTTTGCACCCAAACTGAAAGAAACAGCATGAAAAACACTTATCGCTAGGGTTTTGCAAAAAGCATGTCTTCTCTCCACCACCCTCGCTGCAAACCATGTATTTTGGGCCTAGCCAGATATTTACATTGCTCTCAGCAGGTATCTTCTACACCGTAACTCAACCTCTGCTGAGAAGCCAGCTGATCTTGTGTCCCGTGTTACAGCAGTCACTATCTCAGTCGATTGCTCTCATCGACATGGCACGACAGAACCACCGCCATCACTTTTTGCAAGACTTCTCCTTCCTCCCCGACAGCCACGCGAGCAAAGCTTCCCCCCATCGCGCTCCTCAGAGCCACGCTTGGAGCACACCCCTTCCAGCGGAAGAGGAACGCGCTAGTTTCTACAACTTAGGAAAGGATGGTTCCTAAACGTTAAAAAAAATGATGACTGTGCCATTATAAATAGCCATTTTGGGGCATAAGCTGGAGTTGGGCACATCTTATCCTCATAAGCAACATACACATTCTAGAGAAAATCCGTAAGATACACGAGTCTGGCCAAAAGTAGGGAGGGCCTTTGCTAAGATGACAGGATGAGGCGCTTAAGCGTACGTATTTGAAGATGAGAAGGCTACAGGGGGGATCTTCTTGCACTGTATAAGTACCTTAAGGGGATCACAAGGATCTGGGGGATGGATAAATTTGAACTAAGCAGCAACAGAAAAACATGTGGACAATCCTAGGCTTTAAAGTACAAGTAATTTATATTAAACAAAACTGTGGTGATTTATCCCAAGCGGGCTGCTATCTAGCCATATGGAATTAATTGTCCAGGAGACCTCTGCAGCATATAAATAATGCAAGAGCCAAGAAAATAAAAACAGATTGCTTGGATACCAGTGATATCTATGGATATGTATGGGATTTGATGCTTAAACATGATAATTTTGCTTATGCACAGGGCTTCTGTTCAGCATCAGTAAGGAATATTCTTTTCTCAGGTTACTACAGGGAGTTGGGGAGATGGCGACTTCACAGAGACTGTAAGAAAAAAATGGATGTAGTCTTGATAAATGGATGATGTGGAATATTTGTTCTAGCGCCCAATGGTACACAATAATTTCTAACACACATACAGAAACATCAAGGACGTACTTATTGCACCATTCTTAAATGACAGAACGGGAGAGCAAGGAGTTAGAGTGCCTCTTGCCTGCCTGTCAGAGTCTAACCTAAGGTCAGCTCAACACAACGGGGGTTTGTAGGTCTAGCTATGTAGGCGAATGGTACAAAAGTGCCATTACACTGAGAGCCTATTTCAGTTATAAAGGCTTTAAAGAAATTTCTTCCCCAAAAGCCGATTCCACCAAGGAGGTAGAATGGGGAAAATGCACGTATCATAATACAACACTATGTAAAGTTACCCAGCATTAGTGCTCAGTGATGCCAGCTCCTGCTGATGCCCTCAGACAGCGCTGGGCACCTGAGCTAAGGCATCCTGCTGAGAATCGAGGTACGGCACCAGCTGGAATGCTGGGCATAGGGACCCCTCCTGGTTCCTGACCCCTGCAGCTACCCTGTGCTTTGGGCTCTGCCCAAAAATCCTGTGATTCTGTTCCCAACATACTCTAAAAGTTAGAGCAACACAGGTTAAGTGCTTGAATTTCAGGAGTTTCTCTTGGTTGGAAAAGGGAGAAGAGGAGAGCACTAACAGGCATCTCACAGGGGTTGGGATTCAAGGACCTAGAAGCTCTTCTGTTTCTCTTTTACTGGCAAGCGTGTACATGACCGAAAGAATGCATTTTAAAGGGAACAGCTAGATTTCAGATGGTGAGATTTCATGCAAAATGTCTCATATGAAAAGAGCCAAAACCAAATCATGTCTAAAACAAACCCCACAAACCCCACGGAAAGTGAGGCCAGTAAATTGGTGCCAAATTCAGCCAGGCCCCAGGTTCGCTCTCCTCAATGCAATCGCTTGCAATATGGAACCGTCCCTGAAGTACACTTAAGCCACGCTCAGAGCACAGCAGAAAACATCCATCCTCCACTTCCACCGCCTCATCTGCCGACTGCCAGCAGAGACAGAGCTGAGCCGACACGGAGGACTGCTGAAAGTTATGCCCACCCATCAGAAAACAATAAATGAACTGGCCTCGAACCACTGGACTCGAAATACGTGAAACAAATAGGGTAAAGGAGAGAGAGAGAAAGCTATAATCCATCAGAAAGCGATTGCGGCACCATTTTGTACGCAATTTGTACGGGGTGTCCCTGGCGAGGTGCTGGCAGTGCGGGCTGCGGGTGTCTCTGTGAGGTGAGGCTGGGGCCACCCTGCGCTGGGTATGGCTGGTATCCCCCTGAATGTTTAATGTCAATTTGAAAACTCACCCTCTTTCAGAGAACTGAGAAATTCTTCAGAAATATAGAGTTACCTGCATCACAGCACATCCCACACAGTGAACTGCACATGACTGAGAATATTGCTCTGGGGCCACTTGTTTCTTCAAGAAATGATCTTAATTTTTCCTTCCAATTTTCAAGACCAAAGTGCCACATGCATCTTGAGATACAGAGCATCTCTACCTTGTTACCACTGCACAGGATCAGCCACCGCTAAACATTACGCTCCGTAGTTGATTTACTCAGTGGAAATGTGCTACTAATTGAACAACACCAGATGTGAAGTCCGCAGTGGTAGCGACAGGAGAAGTAATACACGGAGTCGCATGAAGCACGTTGCCTCTAGGAAAAGCCACATCCCTCAGATGTGCTAAACCCTACCTGTCAGCCTCGACTCTGCCCGCTCTTCACCTCCTCAGAGATGGCTTCTGGCACGGAGGTGACTTCGTGCTACAGCCACCGTCCCGGAGCTCGGTGTGCAGGGATCCAGCGCCATGTGAAACCGCCCCACAGGTGACAAAGGAGAGGGCAGGACCCAGCATCCGCACCGGGCACAACCTTCTCGCTAACAGAGTGCTGCTCTCTCATCTCTGAATACTTACCCCCACGGCTTCATCAAAATACCCCATTGCACCCTGCAAATGTTCTTAACGCATTTTTACTGAACACTAAACATACAGCCTGTGTTGTTAAGTAAAAGCAGAAGAAATCTTTAAGCCCGTCATTTTCCCTCTCAAAAACCCCAATAGGCTGAAAATACTACATGCCACGTAAAGAGCAACTCGCTGGATAGCTTTCTTAAGGGAAACTCTTACCAGTGGCCAAAAGCTGGTGTTTTATTTTTGTTGGATTGGGAGTTTTACATCGGCTCCTTACACCCGTTGAGATGAAATTTGGATCTGCTGCTGCGGTTTAATCTCGGGTACCTCGACTTTCCCGTACTAAACAGGAAGCCCTTGTCAATACAATACTATTTAAGCACTAGCCTAGCTAGCCTGTGCTGTGTCTAGATAATTCAGCCTAATGAGGGATTATTTCCTGTGTTCGTGGCTGACAATACCCAAAGACATTCTGGGATTGTGTGGTGATAAAAACTGAGCTATATTAAGCCGATAGAATGGAGCTATTAATTTTAAATGGAGAGCAGAAGAGAGAATGGATAGCGCCCTGCACCCCCCAAAAGTCACTGAGGTTTGTGTCTGAGCCAGGAAAAAAAAAAATAGTACAGGTTTTCTGAGTTTAGGACTGACATCTTAGCTACATCCACTGAGCTCCATAACCTTACCTATACGTTAAAATGCAGAGGGGTATCTGAAGCAACGGACTAGCGTGTGATTACAGGCTAATGGGAGTTCTGCTTTTGTCCTCAGTGGCTGCAGCTGGACTGTAACTAATCCTATTCATAATACACAACAGCAAAGGTCAGTCCAAACAAAAGATAAGGATCAAATCTCAGGCAAAACTAACAGCAGCTCCTTGGCAGTTTCACCCCCGGCGAGCTGCTGGTCTCTGGAAGAAGCAGGTACGTCAAAGGAGTGACACACACTCTCTTGCAGTCACCTGGTGGGTATGAGGTAAGGGACAGTGTTTCCTTGCTCCACCAAAGGGAGCTGAGCCCAGACCTGAGCCAACGGATTATTAATATCACAATTTAATCTCTTTTCCAATTTCAGAATACGGGCCACAGGCTTACTCCTTCAGTTATCCAGCATCCTATGTGGACGTTATGGATGACCGACTTGCTCACCAGCAACTAAATCAAGGCTTAAGCCAACATGCTGTAGACTGTAGCATATTTATAGCCTTTGGGATATAACAATGAACTATCCCCCTGTGGAGAAGAAACACTGATGTCCACTGTGTTTGAAGAAGAAACATGCTCCTGTATAAACAAGTCTGTATGTTCCAGATGAAGGAAATGAAGAGTGGCAATGTAGCACATCCAATAATTCTCAGCCAGCTGTCAGTCTAGCTAGGAAAACAACAGATCAAAAGCAATTTTTTTCCTTGTGCATTCACGCACAGAAGGTATTTTCTTATCATCATTCTTTCCATTTCATAATACCATCATTTAGATATGCAGATTATGAAAGCCAAACCAAATACTTCAGTTATTCTCAGACCACATATCCTCTTCACTCGTCTTTACTGAGCAGAGTTAGAAGCCTGCCTATCATTTCGAGCTGTACTGCTATTCACTTCTACAAAGAAACAAATGGAGAGCTGCATGAGACATGGATTAAAAAAAAATAAATCTAAGCTTTGCAATACAACCTAAAGAGCATTATTGGGCCACCTCTTTGTACCAATTACAGTGCTTTTCAGACTTGTATGAGCATGATAAGATCTTCAGGTCTACTTAGAAGGGAATCAGAGAGAGTCTGATGGCCCAGCCTACAGGCAAGCAGCCAGGCAGCCCTATTTAAAAATACATGGTTTACTTGAGGGGAACCTAACAGGTTAATTAAGACAAGAAAACTGCAACAGCCCAGGCGCACGCATGATTTCATCTCACCTACCATCAGCTGTTACTAGGCAAAAACTGACACTAAAAAAAAAAAAGCACCATACAAGCTTAATTTCTTCTTGTATTTTTGATTGATATGACTACTTCTTTCAACCGCACAAGACATTTTCTCTTACTTTTTTTTTGCAGTTTCTACACATCATTCTCTATTTGCTATTTCCAAGACAACCCCACACTAGAATTTCAGTGGTTTGAAGGAACTTGCAGGGTTCAGTCATACAAAGCAGACTAAGCTGGTCTATAATCCTCCTGTTGCTGAAGGAGTATACAAGCGTGAAAAGCAGAAAAGTATTAAGAAGTATGAAAGAAGAAAAATAGTACTAGTCTTACTGTACTTGCAAGCACAACAACAGATGCCCGAGATGTCTGAAGGCCGTATTAGTTGAGAAGTTAGCTTGACAAAAGATCACCTTGCACATAACAAAAATCCATCTAGGACACAGGCTGTACACAGAACGAATGATTATGATATGCTGAAAGCCAGAACCTGCTAGAACTCCCTTTGCCATCAAAGGGGAGAAACAGCACTGCTACAACATACTTGAGCTCATCCCACAGTGTGTACCTAAAATAGTTCAGGTGAATCACATCCTAAAAATGCTTATTTCTGTTCTTTAACTATAAAAGGAGCCTAAGGCAATCAGTTCAAATGTATATGTCTACACTGCAAAGGTCTAAAGAAAGATGAATTAATTTCTCATTAAAAGAGATTCTATGCAGAATTACAGAAGGCTCCTTAAAATTACGCAGTGGTGAGATATCTGAGGAAATTACTACCCTGGGACTGGAAATGGGGTCCACTTTTTTGATAATACAAGTATCTATCCAACCTCTCCCCCATGTTTAAAAAAATTAAGTTTTCACAGCATTACTGTACAAAAAGGGCAATTGCCAATATGCAAGGAACCGGATGACTTGATTCTACCGAAGGGAAATTCTCACTGTGAAGTTACCATTTCCACTCTCCCAAAATAAATAACAAAGAGGATACTTAAAGGAGAAAATAAAACAACATTCTAGAAAGCTATTGACTATTTCTTCAAGATAAATTCAGTTCTTAATGCAAAAAACGGTCCACCTCACAATAAATACAGACTGATTAAAGGGTACGAAGTGAACAGCACCCAGCTTTAAGCACTTAGCTCTACAGTAAGGTCAATGAACGTGAAGAGAACATTGCTGCTGCTTGTGCTGCATGTTTCAATCCAGTTCCCAGAGTTTCCAAGCCTGGAAACTCTCACAAGCATTAAATTTCCTAAGTACTAGCATAATGAAAAAATACTATTAGGAAGAAAAAAATACACTGAATTGACTGCACATGCTTGGTTAATTCCCAGCAACTCTGCCTCTCTATTACTTTTTGGATGCTAAAGCATATTCCTGTAATTCAAAAGTAAACAATTATTCAGGAAGGCTATTCAGACAGAAACTGAACTGGAAACATCTGAGAAGCACACACTCGGTTCGTCAGTTAACCAGCAAATCCTCTGACTCATCGGAGGAGTCACCGCGCCAACAGGCAGAGCATGCTTTCCTTTTCACAAAATGCACAGGACTTGTCATGCTGCACGAGGGAAAAGCATCCGGCCTCTGCAGATCAAAAGCATTAACCTTGCAATGATGAACGGCCACCAGCAGCCTTCCGGCAAGTCAGTCAGCCTACAGATACCGAGTCAGGCTTACTAACTAAGCTGGGCCCGGGGATCTGCTCAAATCTCTACCATGAGCAAGGACTTTTCCCTTCTAAGGGCCTGTCTCACCTTAAGCAGTTTGCTTTATGCTTTTCCTAACTCGGGGGAGGAAGGAAAGGGTGGAAGAGGCTTTCGTTCCTTCAAAACAATAGACTGAACTGACCAGAATATCTTCTATTTTACCAGAGTTAAAAATTATGTCTCACGCAGACAAACGGAAAGCCTAGCTCTCTCGTTTCAGAGTCTGACAGAGCAGAGACAGGGACATTTTGCTGTACCTGGCAGTCAGGATTTGCAGAACCTCTGCCAAGTTCAGTCACATCACGCAAAGTCCTTACTCCCAGGCAGCAGCTGGCAGGAGAGCACACCGACACTAGGCAAGGAAACAGAGGTGAGATTTCCCTGACATCGTTTGCACGGAGTACAAAGCAGTAAGCTCCTATTTCTATTTTGAGCTCTTCGAAACCCAGCTTGTCATGGGCTGCTTGTAGAAATCACTGCCAACTGCCCAAAACTGTGTGAACCTCTGTCATGGTAGATCATGATTTGGGAAAAGCCGTGACTACGGCTGCTCTGCAAAGGGCCACAGTGGAAGCCCTGACTGCAACGTAGGAATTGAGGGTCAGTACCCAGCGTTAGTGACCAGCACTCGGCGATGCTTCATTTCTGAGTACCGACGAACTTCTATCTTGAGCAGAAATTGCCCATTCACTTAAAGCTGCTTTCTGTTTCCCTGGGGACGAGGAAAAACCAGACCCTGCCAGCTTTATCTCCGCTCATGAATCACGGCCCAATCTTTCTAGTCTCCTTGACTACAGCTAAATAAAACAGGGCCAGGAATCATTCGCTGGCTATTAAATGCCTGAAATAACGCGATGACTGCATTGCAGCCAGTAAGTTTTATGGCAGGGAATTTCGGGATGTGTGTTTCATGCCCTGGGCTGTGGCATAAAGGGCATCAAGGGGTGCCGGAGGTTTCAAAACACGCTGAGGTAGTGCTAGAGGACGGTGCAGGGCAAAGGGAGCCAGGGAAGAACGGTCCCTGGCGTATGTTGCCCCAGCACATGGGAGGGATAAACTGCCCCAGGGCCTGCTAACAGGGTGGGATGGACAATCGGCAGTACCATGGCTGAGTTCACTCCCTGAATGTTATTTAGCAGTACAAGCGTAGCCCATATGAGCGCAAAACAACAGACCATCCCCCCCGAGTACTAAATCTGAAGATAAGAGCTGATGGACGTGGGGACGCAAAGTCCCACAAGCGAGACGGTGATGGTCAGCGATGAAAACCTGGCTTCTGAATCAAGACCTCACACTCCAAACCCCAAAGTTACTTTTGCTTACTGGGTTAAGTAGCTCCCATTGTAGAGGCAGCCTCATCCGATGCCTCAGTTTAATTTCAGTTACAGGGTCTCGTCAGCTACTTAAAGACACATCAAGAACAGTCTCAAAAACTTGAGATGCCAACAACCCCTCCCCGCAAGAAATAATAATCTGAATCAGTTTTCATATCATAAAAGGAAAAAAATACTGACTGTATTTCCTCCTGTTCTGAAGCTGAGTAGTTTATTCCTATTTCAAATAAATCCAGAGGGGCAAACTGTGTTTTTGCTTAACTCCTAGGTTTCAATGAACATGAACTGAAAGAGAAAGAAAAAACGTACTGATGCATTCTCCTAACCATCCACATCAGTAAGTCTTTTTATGCAGACTAAATGGAGTATGTAAAGCCTCAGAGCAGGAAAACAGTATTATAACGGGATTTTGAAGGAAAAACTAATTCCTAAGAGCAAGTCGCACACAACTTTGCTACACTGCCCTCGCCTAATTAATTCTGCATCCGTAGAAAACTAGTACTGCATGAATGAAGCAATCTCTTGAGAAACAACTACATGAGAACTAATAAAACAGGACATGTTAAAATTATTGCCAGGAAATCTCTAAATCTTTGCCATATATTTTTACAATGTGCTTGCCTACGTTTGACCTCAGTGCAATATTTATAAAATACAACTGTCAGAGAAGGAGAGCGCTTCCTTTCTACAATCCCAAGGTGGTATGCAAACTGGTTTTTTTCAGCTCAGCATTCAACCTTGGGACTTCAAACGGAGCATGGAGTTGACCCACAACCAGAACAGTAGAGATATAGAAAAAAAGCCTCCAGCAATAACAACTTCCTCCCCAGGAACACTTGCAAGTCTTCAAACTCAGACCTAAGACTGTCAGTGCTGTACTTTGATCAGCCATCACTCTACTGCAAAAAGGCTGACACAATAATTTTGAATACTAATTGATTCCTCTCTTTTTTAACATGAGTTTAAATCCACCCACTCTAGAAGGAAGAGATCACGTGGTAACATACTGAATTATTCACTCTCAGCCAAGCACCTAACTATAACGGGAAACAATCCTGCTTAAATGTCACGGGGACCTATTTGTGACTGGAGCTTTCTGCAATTACACAGACGCATGGAAGTTAACTTGTTCCTGAAAACTATCCTAGAATGCATGGTGGCTGACAGCCACATCTGGCACTTGAGATGCTCAGAAGAAATGTACTGCCTATATAAACTAAGCTTTGCTTCTGGATCACAGTGCTTTTACAAGTGGAAGCAGCACACATTCAGCAGGAGCTCACCGTTATATCTGCTGTGAACCAAATGAACAAAATTTTCTCATGTGAACATGGGCTCCATCAAATAAAATACTCCCAAACTGTTGCAGTACAAGTATTATCTGCAATGAAAGAAACGTGAAAGTCTTTTCTTGCAATACTAAAAGATAAAATGTTCTGGGATGTCATCCAGAGTGCTTGGAGTGATCATGTATTCAGATTACAGGGATTTAAGTACGGTCACTTCGTTTCAAAAAAAAAAACCTCAAGGATGATCCAAAAGAAATACAAATTGAGCTTCCATGTTCCTGCAAGAAATGTTGAAAAACAGATAATGCCTCAGCCACTCGTAATTCTTACACTTCTTACAGTATAGCATCGACTTTTATAGATTCAGAGATTTTTATGGAGGAGGAGTGGGCATAATTTTGCCAACTGTAAAAGACCAACCACAAACCCCAACTCAAATCTCTCCACTGGACTAAGAGCTCTGTAATCGGGCATCTTGCATCTTGCTGTTCAACTGCTTAACCACTATGACAGTGAGAGTGCCTCACACAATATTCTCTCCAATAAGTCTTTTCTTGTTAGTTCATTCCTGATCAGGTAGGTAACTTTTAACTTCATGGTAAGCCATCCAGTGCCAACACTTTACCTGGAAAGTATCTTTTCAACGCTCGTGTTCCAAAGACCAAAGTCTTCTTCAACTGATATTTTCCAAAATCTACTTCTCACTGTGACAGTGAGAGTGCCTCACACAATATTCTCTCCAATAAGTCTTTTCTTGTTAGTTCATTCCTGATCAGGTAGGTAACTTTTAACTTCATGGTAAGCCATCCAGTGCCAACACTTTACCTGGAAAGTATCTTTTCAACGCTCGTGTTCCAAAGACCAAAGTCTTCTTCAACTGATATTTTCCAAAATCTACTTCATGTTATGAACTCATTTGCCACACCATACTGTGTGTTTCTGCTGTTTGTTGGGAGATCATAAACGCAACAGCTATAGCTATAGTAGTAGCTATATATAATAGCTAAATAATAGCTATACAGACCTGGTTAAGAAAACGCAGTCTGAGGGACTCCATTCTATCAAAAGCACACTTGCAAGGTGCACGTTGCTGAAATTTTTTGGAAAGAATGATTTGGGTTATCAGACTCTTTTTTTTTTCTTGTGGATTTGATTGCCATTTTCCCCACAGAATATGAGAAAATCATCATCCATCCTGTAAATGAGAAAAACACCAGGCAAACACACACTAATCCAGGCCTTATGAGGTATTCATCCCTCTCTCTTGGGGGTTCCTAATGCCACCCCTTCCTCTCCTCTTCTGCGGTTCACACATGCAGGCTCCACCTTTATTTCAGCCAGTGCATACAACAGCTAAATTAAATATCTTCACAAAGTTCTTAAGATTATCCGAATGGCAGTAATTGTATTAAGCTGAGCCTGTTTTGATCGGTACTAAGTGTGAAATATTGCCACCTGATTAATACCTCACTTTGCCACAGGCGTGAACAGCAGAGCAATTGAAAATGTTTCCTAGAGACCGGGCATGTTGTCTCAGCTGCACACTTCGCCCTCTCCATCCGCAGAGTCGGAAACTGGAAGTGTTTTCTCATGGAGCAACAGGGACTTCTGAACACATGGTTAGCCGGGTCATCTGAGGGCAAGTCTGTTTCAATTACTTTTTATTTTAAAACCCCAAAGCCCTTTGCTGTACAGGGCTGTACTTTCTGACTTTGTCAAAGGAGAGCCGCTACAATTTCTAGGTCACTAGGTCTCCAGTACTGCCCTTCGGGTATAGTTTCACAAGACTAAATGCAGTTAACATGGCAGACATCCCCACACTAAATCTCTCCTATTGCCTGTTGCTTTAGAGAACCACTGGTTTCACATAAAAATATGACTACTTTTATTAAAAGATATTGATAGATTTATTTTTTTAAAATAAAACCTTACATTGATTTACACATTCTAAATGGGTCTGTAAATTGTCATTCATAATCTGAACTGCATCTCCCTTGCTCCGACAATGAGAAACTAAGAAATCAGTCGCCCATGCTATAGCATCTGCTTGATACTGTCCTCCTGCAAGCAAGCCAGACTGATAGACCACCAAAGCAACCGTGTTGGTGTAGAACAAGGTGAAAACTCCAGTTCCTCAGCACTGCCGTCAGCAGACACTGTATCTGTCCTTACGGCTGAGCTGACAGCGTGACAGATAAGAAGAACATAGTATTTATGATATTGCCATAACTTTTGTTTTCCCTTCTCTTGCTTTTAAAGTAGATTAAACTAATGGGCAAAAGCCCTCATTACAGGTGTTGTGCCTGATAATGTGATTCCCACAGTAGCATCAGACTGTTCCTCCCTAAAGAGAAAAACCCCCACACATTGTGCAAGATTTAGAAATGATTCCTTTGTTCACTGTTAGTACATTTTTTACATTGGACTTCCCTTTTAGCTACTTCATTAATTTATCATAATTGATGCATGGGACCAGACTCCAGTCAGTTTAGATTATCTTTCGAGATCTGCACAAATTCCCAAATCCCAAAGAAGAAAATTAACATTTCATGTCTCTTGCTGAGCCACCTGGAAATACTAGGAGATTGTTTCTCAAAAGCTAGGACATTTCTCAAGCGTTTCCCTTAATTTCTTTCTGTCCCTTATTATCTCTTACCTGCGTAAGTCCAAAGATTTGAAAATGCTGAAAAATAACCTCTTCCTTTAGTGGAGTTTAATATGAAAAGGTATTTGGACGTTAGGATAGGATCATTATGATCACCCAGCCCACCAGAGACGATCTTGTCAGAGCTAAATATCACAGTTTCAAGGGAAGCTGATCTCTTGATAGGGAGAGTCCAGACAGTAATTCGTGTCAGGGTTGATTTTAGTCAGGCTTCTGTTTGGAAACATCAGAATTATTAATTATCTCACATACAAAGAGTGACAAAAATACTCACTAATACATGAGCGCTGTCAAAGATCTTTCGGTAGGAGACTAAGTCACGTTCTACTAGGGAGGAAATAATGATTTTTTTTTAATGTATTTTACTTTCTGATTAAAAAGTCTAGGCAAAGACATTGTGTTAGTATCTTAGTCCTATGGAACTGGCACGTGAGATTTTACAGAAGAAATTCTAACAATTGTTTGGTTTCCTTTCTCTCTCTCCTTAGCTCTACATTCACTCCTGGAAATTCCCGAAGTGACACAGGACCATTTCCAGAATGAAGTTCAACAGCTGTGTAACAACCCACGTCTTTCCTGAGGGTTCCATGACTTGGAACACAAAGTAAAGAGAAATACTGTACCTGGTCAAAACTGATGCTGTAGGAAGGCAAAATGCCACTATCTGTTCCAAGCTGTGATACTGGTTCCCTTTATATCTTCAGGAGACCAGACCATGGTTAACCACTTGCTCCACTTCCAGCAGCCTCTGAAAGCTTTACAGGCTTTCATCCTGTTCAGCTTGCTAAAGGCAACACATTAAAAGCCAGAGTGACATGTTTGAGTCAATGCAGTTGAGTTATTAAAGAGCAAAGTTTCTTTAGCTCAGTTTAAGTCAGTTCTTTCACAGAATCTCATTTTTACTTTGAAACTGAGGAGCACTATGTACTGTCTAGTTTACTAAATCACCTGTGCTTCAGATGTACAGTGCTTTCTGGTTCATAAAGCCGCAGTTTTATATTGCAGTACCTCACTGATGTGATAAACTGCTGATCTCTGATGCACAGTTTGGTGGGAAGATATGCCATAGGTGGAAATCCCCAGCTGCCAGTCTTTCACACACACTGAAGTAGAAAGGATGAATTCCTGATGCAAATTGATCAACTATGTACGTGTTTTGCTGGAAGAGAAACAGAGCAGATATCCTAGAGATGCAAAATAAGCAATAAGGAACTACAAAACCAAATCCAAGTCACTACACTACCCCTGCACCGTGCAGTATGCCAACAGCAGACTCTGCTTCGTATTTTTGATCTTTAGAAGGTGTCTCCACCGGTGTTTCAGGGAAATGTCAACAGACTGGTAAAATAAAAGACTTAATGAAGAAATAATTTTCCGGTCTGTTACAGCAACTACATCAAAGTGTCAGACTGTTTCAGCACGCATGTGCACGCATACACACCATGCATTCTCCCTCCACTCGCATTATATATATAAAATGTATATATTTACATATTTAGAGATAGATTTATTATATACACGTTAAAAGGGGAAAATGTGCTTCCTATGCTCTATCAGTTGACTTGGCTAAAGCTGTTGAAGACTGCAGGTCCTACTTAATGGTTGCAAGAGATTTGGATAGTTAAGTCTTTGGATGAGGAAGCAATGGTATTTATGAGACTAACAAATATTTGGGTTCATCTGGCTTTAAAATTACTATAATAGGACAAAATAGAGTCAAATGGGCAACCACAGCGACAACAAACAGAAGCTTTCAAAACTCAAGCTCTAATTATGTGGAATGCACTGGCTAGAGAGGACAACCCCCAATTTCACTAAGTATTCTAGAACATCACTCTTTCTATTCCATATCAAAATGGTTATTTCTGCTCCTCAACATACAGTAGCAGCAGTTATTTTCTGATTACTTCAAGGAAGAAATTTACTGAATCTGACTGATATTCAGCTTTTCAGCTTTTTTTCCCTCCGAGATGCTTCTTGTTTACTTTGCTTATTCATTAGTGGTTTCCTTACACACTGACTAGATTGTAAACTGGAGAATGGTAAAGCAAATAAACAGAGATTAAATAAAGCTGCAGCAGAGTTATGTCTTTAAGAATTAAATCCAACCCCTAAACTGCAGAGGCAACTCTTCAAAAGTCATGCTAAGTCGAGTAGGTACATTTGCAGTCCAACTTCCATTTTAAGTGGATGACAAGTTTAGCAAGGATAATACCCTTCGAATACTAGCTGATTGGAGAGGCAAGGATATTTGCTCAATTTACCGATAGTATTATCCTCCTGACTTGCCAGGATTTGATCCCCCACTGTGAGCTAACAATAAGAGTTTTCCTTCTGAAGTCCCTGATGTGGGAGCATTTTTCTTAAAGATCATGGGAAAGTTTGGGGGTTTTATTTTAAACCACTGCAGCAAAAAAGTAAAGAAGATTAATTGGGTTTGCTGCACAACTCATCTCACTGGTTTTGGCTAATTCACAGTCAGCATATCGTAGAATATAGTTTTAAAATCTCAGATATTTCTTAGTTAAAAATTATTATACTATATAACAAAAGACAAACATTTTAGGGTGCTGAGAAGAAAAGACATAGTATTTTAACCTATATATGCAAAAAGTATTTTTTTTTCCAGAAGACTAATATTAATCTACCTGCAAATCTGTATCCAAAGATAAAATATCCTGCTATTTTTCCTTCTGCTTCCTAACTACTTAACGGTCAAGATGCACAGCAATGTGTTGATCTGATCTAGTACCATTTCAAGTGTAAACTTCCACTTGCAGCAGCAGGTTCCAAGCAGATGGTGCTTGGATATAGCCAACTGATACGCAAGTAAACTGGGACACCCTGACAACTATGGCCAACAGGCTGCCTTACAACTGGCAGAGAGCTTGTAAGGCAAAGCTCAGCCTTACAGAAAGGCTAACGCTTTCCAGGGAACTTGTTAGGACTGGCATGCTCGTGGTATTAAAAGCCCGCTTGCACCGGGACTGGCACAACACAAAAGATTTTTTGAATGTGACCCACCAAAAACTTCCTGCAATTAATAACTAGGCGTTTCATTACTCGGCAGTGAGAGAGATCAGAATTTTAATTTTCCTGACCGGTCACAAAACAGGTTAGTAATTTTTAAAAATTCCTAATGCTCCACAGGAATAAATTATTATTATTACTATTTACTACAGGTTTTTTCTATGTATAGTATTTACTATTTTATTGCTCTACATCTTATATTAACAAGATCATTTTCTTCTTTTTATAGATGAAATAATTACATGCTGGTTTTCAGTGGAACGTGATTCTTCACTGTAAAAGCAAGCGGTAGGAGAAAACCAGGGGCAGTCTTCAGGCACGGTGTTGCTGCCGTGACCGGAGCACCTGCAGCACGCCGACCGTCTCAGCTATTCCCTGGGAAAGCTGCATTAACCCACTTCTCTGGCTCAGGCTCTCTCTTCCTCCCACACCTCGCCACTGCAACCATCCAGCTTCTCTGCAGCAGATCCAGGGAAGGGAGGTCACCAGGGGCCACTGCCTTACTGGGATGGGGATGAGGTTTATTGTGCTGAGCTGCTTTTTCTACTGTGAAAAGGGAAAGAGCATTACTCGAACAAGGAAGGGAGCAGAGAAATGGCCCACAGCCAAAGCCCAGCTTGAATTCCTCCCCCGCCCAAGGTGCTGAGGCAGGACTAGCCTGGCATGGAGGTCCTCCCGACGGCCTCAGCAGGGTATGAAAACTGAAAAATTGTGAACACATTTATTGCATTAGTCTGAATGATCTGCACCCTGCAGTACACTTGTTAAATATTTTATCACTTCTGATTAATTGATGGATTTTTAATTTTTAAATATGCTCACATGTAATTCTTAATTCTTGGCAAGAAACAAAGGACTGTAGTAGTTTAGTAACCTACTCTCTACAAGTGCTGTACCTATCTCTCCTTATGATCAAGGCCATGACCTTCTAAACCACAGGAAGAATTTCAATGAATTTAAATTTTCATCAAAATATTGTAAGATACTTGGCATTTCTGAGGCACAGTTCGCCCAAGATTTCTATGTATGTTACAAACATTAAAGAATGTCTGCAACATCTACTACATACTGTAGCTTGGGGCTCTTCCAGTCCACAGCAAGGGGAAGGTAAGATACAAAAACACTGCTTGTATATCCTTAGGCTGCAGAATTAATGAGCTGAGACTAAAGCCCCTCTTAATCGCCATTCTCCTATCTAATTGAAGTACATTGGGGATAACCTTTTTTTTAAAAAATTGTTAGTACATACTACTAGGATGTATCTTTTTTGAGGGGGAAAAAAAAAGAACAAAAAAAAAGAACAAGACCAACCAAACAAAAACCCACAAAATAGCAAATGGGATTCAGTCTCCTTCTGTTCACCACCTCACTGTGTTCCAGAAGGACTGAAAGAATTAATTTATTCTACGGTTTGGGAGGAATTGGAGTTGGCTGTTGGTCCATAACCATATTGGTGTTGACAGCTATTGGGAACTCTCTACAAGGTCTGCTGAAAAAGAACCAAAACTGATAAATAACCACATTTACATTTTTGAGCATCATCTTTTTGCAGGGGTTTGTTTGTCTGTTTTTACAAAGGCAGTTTCTTCATAGAAAACAGATTCTCAAAGGAGAATTTCACATCATCACAGCCTCAACTGTATACATAGAAACGGTTTTGATCAGCCCTTTTATTAGTATTCAGCAGCCCCAGCCAAACCTGGAGATCCAGGTAGATTTTGTACACACTCATAAGAGATTGTATCTGCCACAAACAGCATGCAATATAGACAGACACAAGAGACAAGGGATGGAAAAGCAAGGTATTATACAGACAAGGAACGGAGACACTGAGAAATACAGTGACTCGAGATGCGCAGAAAAGCCATCTGAAAACCATTCACCTTGAAAAGTTTACGTCAGTGGAAGAACCAACCATTCACGCTAGCGTTTGCCAGAAAGCGAGCATGACCCAAAGCATCATCGAATAGAACTTGCACTTTATATGGACAGTATTGTAACTTTCAGATATTTACACCCAAGTTCTTCCTCTGAATACTTTTACTATGTTGTTAGTGAGAGGAGACCCAGGGAGACTCCCCCCATTTCAGTGGTTGGCACCAACCCACATCGCGTTCCGAGCAAAAGCATTCCTCCACAGCGCTCTCATACTGTCATGAATACCCAGACTGATTTAAAGTGGGCCCCCTGGGTTGCAGCCACTCTGATCTATACTACATGAATAGAGAAATATCCTTTGAGTGATAAACAAAAGCTGACAGTCAGTCAGACTCCTCCTGTACTCAGCTGCACAAGCTTTCACATCCAATACTACTTCAAATGCAGAAATTTAACTACAGGGCTCTTCACTTGCCTTTGGAAAATAAAGCTGCAGCTCTGTATCTGTGTTCTTTATTTTGAGGCTACTTTGTCAGAGGGTTTTTTTGTTGTTGTTTTGTTTTACAGTAGTACTCAGGGCCTCAGCAGCATACTCTTGATTAACTGTTACAGGTACAACAGCCTAGACTGAGCAGGTGATTTACTCACTGCAGAACATGCTGGTATGGTGGAGATCAGTGATTTCATCTCTCTGAGTTTATAGTGGAAGCATTTTGGAGGCAATTTGTCACGTCCCCGAAGGTGGATGAAAATGATTCATTTTGCCCAAGTACGGCTATCCCACTACTACTACCGTGTTCCTATTTCACTACTAATTGATGCTTGGAGCAATGCTGATGAACTCTGGAATGAGCTGTGTTCACCTATCCCTTGTCCAGGATAGCTGGAAAAAGGTCATTAAATGGAAAGACATACGAGGGGCACAAGAACTGCGAACCGAGTAACGCATCCAAGCAAAGAACTTCTTTGGGGTCTCCTTACCTGATGCAGAAACATTCAGATATTCAAAAGAGTGCTCACACCAAAGAAAACTGCAAAGAGCTAAGAAGTTTCCATCAAGTAATATAATGACTCCTTGGGTAGGACAACCTGCTGAGATACCAGTGAGACACATCCAGCTGCTAGGAAACAAGTACGGTTTGCTGCACACTTAAACCAAAGGAGATAGGAAGCTGAAACATAAGCTTCATCAAAACCAGATTCACAGCAGGACTCAGAAGTAACCATACGGTAACTACTTTTAAATATAAAGTGAAGGGCATTCTATTAATACTAATGTAATGCTGTAATCTCTAGTTTATACCCTTACTGATCTTGGACGCCTGCAAAAATAATTCAAGTAACGCTGAATATATTTCCAATTTTGTTGCTTATTCAGTTCTGTTTCATGGTCTTTGTAGGCAGGCTACAATTTCTATGCATGCATTATTTATCCGATGTATGCTTTTCCCACTTGTTCATCAATTATGTGCATTAACTACTTAATGACTTGCAGCTTGAAATCTGCAAGTCCTGTTTGCCCTATTTTTAGTTTTGACTGACAAAGTCAATGAAAGCAGCTTCAAAATAAGAGCATTAATAAAGATTTATCAAATCTGCAAGACTAAATTATTTAAGTCATCACCAAATGATACTTTTTTTACTGGACTATGAAACAAAGTCTTAGCACATTCTAGAAATATGTACTGCAGCACGGTTATTCTGTAAATGTAAATTGGCTGAGCACAGCCGTCTTCACTTAATACTGTTAAGCTCAATTTTACTTAGTTTTTGCATACAGAAGATTCGCTGGCAGCTCATCTTCGTATCAAAATGCTTTAATCAATATTTAGCAGCTAAAGCAGCCACTGCCACGAAAACATATAAAAATGGATTTGTACAACCTATGAGGGTGATGCAGTACCTGAAATAATTCCAGGGAAAAATGTATTTTTAGAAATCTTCCACCCTAAAAACAGCTACGTCCAAACACTTTTTCCTTTGTAGCAGTAAACCGTTTAGAGAGAGAAATAATTCCTTGATTTGCCGACATAATGCTTTTGTACGAATGAAGCCGCAGGCTGACCTACAATGAAAAAGTCAGCACAAGTTCACTTACCATCTTTTGTAAAGCAGACCTACTTGCACAGCAAAACTGCTGGTTTGAATTCACAAATGGCAGCCAGACACATGCTAACACAGCGGTTTTACGAGATAGGTATATATTAACATTTATCAAACAGAACCACAATTAATGGGGTGCCACCAGAAAAAAGTTCTCCTGCCCGCACTGGAACAAGAAAGCATCTCCTGTGGATTTGTGCCCTACACCCCATACACGCGCCTTCATCCATCATTAACAGTCCTTGCTCTCTGCCCTTCTCAATGACATATTCCCAGTAATCTCTCGCACCACCACATCCCCCGTTTCCCCCGAGTCCCTGAAGACTTACCACTTCACTACTACCTTACTACTCCTGTGGCCATCCCTCTCCCTGGCAGTATCTTTATTTCCCCTAAACTATCCAGAGTTTCTTCCACATGTTCTTGAACAACCTCCAGTGTCCTTCACCACAGCTTGAGATTGCATTTCCCTCCATGAGGAGATCAGTTTGAATGCCTTCCCTCTAGAGAGCTGGCGATTTTCATTAACCTCACCAAGCCATTTATAGAGATTCAATGCAACTACGGTTCCTTCAGCTGTATTTGAAATTGGTAAATGGGTTCAAAAGGTACTGGAAGGAGATAGAGGAGAAGAGATGAACTAGCCGTCAAAAGGACCAAAAGAATTATCAAAAACATTTCAGTTCCTTAGGAAAGTAGCTTAAATACACAAAGGGAGAGTGAACCAATAACACAACACTTCCCAGTATAAGAAAAACACTTCCCAGGATAAGGAGAAGGGAGACTCCCTGAGCACAAGGCTAGGAAGAACTGAGAAAATCTCAGAAACAATATTTTCTGAGATTTCAGATCCACTGCCCCGAACACTATGGCTCCTACCTTATTCCATCAGATTTAGCCATGTGTTGCTGTACTTCCACGCATGCAAAACCCAGAAACACTCAATCTGAGTATTTGCCATGACTAACTTTGCAGGTTTTTTCTACTTTTACTTAGAAATATTCAGCTTGTTCTGCCACTTTCTTGTCATTCAAGCTTATCTGTTCTGCAACAGCGGACTGTGCCTATCTTACATCTTTTTATAATCTTTGCAATTATGCCTATCAATTGAGGAGAGGATTTTTACCCGAGGAGAGGGCTTGTGACATCCCACAACTTGGCAGTCCCATCCATCTTTGTCAAGGTGCAGTATTAGCAGGAAGTCGAGCTTTTGAACCTGCTGATTACTACCCACTGCTGGTTATACAGGCTGGCAGTG
>NW_008794281.1:239613-254811 GCF_000699145.1 Aptenodytes forsteri
ATTAGCAGGAAGTCGAGCTTTTGAACCTGTTTCACGTCACAAAATGCAGCTGCCGATAAGAGACGGGCGAGAGAACCGTTTCCATTCTTTACTTACTGGCAAGTAAAATACAAAGGCTTATCTGCTACTTATCGGTCTGTATGATTCTGTGTTCTGTGCACTACCTCGGTTGTGCGATCCAAAAGGCAGTACTGGAGTCACCTCAGGAAACAGGAAACAATTTGCTGGCATTGAAAATCGAAACCCATGAAAACAATGGGAACGTTTTTGGGTGTTCACAGCAGTACAGGAAAGGGAAATTAAATCCAAAAATTAAGCAGAGTTTCTACTGGAGTGCTCACCGCTTTCCCCGTCCGTTTGACTTCAGAGCACAGGCATTCACGCTTTGAACTCCGAGGCAGAAAACCACAGCAGAAATTCTTCCCTGTTAATGGCAGGAAGCCGTTACTGATGTTTGCTAACTGCTGTCTGGGATTAAAGCTGGGGTCCTGCACATCTTTCTTAAAACTACTTACCTATGTCTTAGATCTACATCTAACATGGTCTTCGGCAGCAAACCTTTCTATGAAGTTCGAAAATCTTTCACGTCACAAAATGCAGCTGCCGATAAGAGACGGGCGAGAGAACCGTTTCCATTCTTTACTTACTGGCAAGGAAAATACAAAGGCTTATCTGCTACTTATCGGTCTGTATGATTCTGTGCACTAGCAGATACCTCGGTTGTGCGATCCAAAAGGCAGTACTGGAGTCACCTCAGGAAACAATTCAGCCTTTGCTGGCATTGAAAATCGAAACCCATGAAAACAATGGGAACGTTTTTGGGTGTTCACAGCAGTACAGGAAAGGGAAATTAAATCCAAAAATTAAGCAGAGTTTCTACTGGAGTGCTCACCGCTTTCCCCGTCCGTTTGACTTCAGAGCACAGGCATTCACGCTTTGAACTCCGAGGCAGAAAACCACAGCAGAAATTCTTCCCTGTTAATGGCAGGAAGCCGTTACTGATGTTTGCTAACTGCTGTCTGGGATTAAAGCTGGGGTCCTGCACATCTTTCTTAAAACTACCTACCTATGTCTTAGATCTACATCTAACATGGTCTTCGGCAGCAAACCTTTCTATGAAGTTCAAAAATCACGCATTAAAACGCAATAAACTTACTACTTTATATGTATTCCCAAATTGCATCAACTGACTGTTCACTTCTCCCTGTCTTTGATCCCCAGCACAGGCTCTTAAATTAAGAATCTATATAGGTAAAAATGATCCCACCATATTGACTTATACAATACAGGAATTCACGTGACACGCTCTACCTTTAGGGTGCACTGAACTTGGTTATTAGCCTGTGGTCCATATATATCCCTTATACAGCACCACGAGTTGCCCAACAGCAGCTTGTTTTGTTAGGCAGACTACATCAAGCTATTTTTTCTCTGATCATTGAACAATCATCAGCCAGAATAGATGGGAGGCTTCTGTGAGCACGGAAGTATCACAGGCTGCGAGACTGCTGGCTTCATCCAGGAGGTACCACCAGTCTAACATGCTAACCTAAAGGAAGGAATATATTCTTTCTGTAGGATGAGTTTCTAAAATGCTAGCTTCTGAAAAGCAAGAATTGACGTGGCTATTGATGTGGTTGGGGTTGTGGGGGAGAGAGGGGGGTCAAAGGCAAGAGTCCAAGCTAGATCTTCATTCAGTTGGGGTGCACTCTTCAGATGCTATTCTGGCAGGTGGCTTTCTCTGTTGCATTAGCAGCTGCTAAATACAGCCCTGGAAACAGCTATGCTCTGGCAACAGATGAAAACACTGCTCCTTCAAAACACATTTTTGTCAACCTTCTGCTCAGCCTCTGCGGAAGTACTCTTGCTATTGATTCTTGCTTCTTGCTATTACTGTGGTAGCACGGTTAAATTGATTCTTAGTGTTATCATCTCAATACATCCACAGGTTTATATGATGGGGGGAAGGAGGGGGAAGAGGCAAGATAGGAATTACAGAGGAAAAAAAATGTCTTTTCATTGATTGGATTGTTAGCTTACCGTGAAGATAAAATATGCACATTCTGTATTAGGCCTTTGTTGGCCACTCGTGGAGCACAAAGAACTAAATTAGCACTAATTACCAGGAGCTTTAGTCTCTCCTAGCCTGTGGAAAATACAAAGGTGAGTTTTAATAGCAAAGCAAGGAGATTAAGCAACATGAATTCTGACAAGAGCCGTAAGAAAAGGGCAAGTAAATTATCCCTTGTGATCTAAAAATATAAAATGAAGTTGTACTAGAATTCATTATGTCCTTCCTTGAAAAAGCCACAGCTCCTTTCTTTATAAAAATTCAGCATAGGACAAAGAGGCACTATCACATATATTCTGCAGTTGTAAAGAAACCACACACAGATCTCCAAAATTCCTGAGTCCAATTTACTTGTGATCAGGAAAGGCATTTGTTAAGTGTTAGCATTGCTGCCTAAGTCAATACCCACTGGAGTTTATAATGTGTATTTTCTTTAAATACCTCGGTTCCACTGACACCGGCTGCTGTACAATCGAACAAAAATGCCATACAAGAGGAAAGCACGTGGCCCACTTCAGAACATTTTCTTTCTAAACACTTCTTGTTTAAATTGAAAGAACTCAATCATACAAACTAAATATAGCTAAGAACAACCATAAATATGCAAGGGTCTCAGCAGAAAAAAAAAAAAAAGCATGTTATATGTCTATCCAACAGTTCTGGTATAAGGAATATGTATATATAAACAGATATATAAAAATATATATATATGTAAAAAAACTTTAGACTCGAAAGAATGTCTTGCTTATACAAATTACCATGTATGACAAAGTTCAGAGTTTTCAGAGAGTTTGAATTGTGCTAACGTCACCTAAAAGCAGATGGAAGCAGGCTCAGCAGGGTAGAAGAGAGGAGAAGCAATGAAGTAGGTTGCAGAAGGGGAATATTCTAATTTTCCAGTAGCAGAAACATTCTTTAATATCTTCACAGATGTTGGCCAATTTAAACAGCTCACGAGAAATACAAATTAGAAAATAATCTGGAGCATTTGGAACAGTATTCAACTCTTGTGTATAGTGCTCATTTCCCTTTGAGTCTGTTAAGTAAAGCTAATGAAGCACTAATGAAGCTGGCTTCCTATGGATTTATGTCTAGTGGTTGGAATTGCTGGAGTTCAGTAAAACATGAGCTTCCTTTGACTTTTTTTTTTTTGTTTTTATGTGGTAGATGCCTTGACAGCATTTCTCCCTTTGCAGGTTTAAGAGAGAATGGGCTCCCACTGCAACTTTTTTATTGGCAAAAGAACTAATCCGATTTATCTCTTCCATCTGGGTGGCAATATTCACAAAACTTGCAAGAACCTTGCAAGAACCTTAAAATAGGTCAGAAGATTCAGAAGCTGTGAAGAGGACTGGGGCAATGAGGCTGGAAAGCGCAGGCAAGCAGGGGAAAAGACCGCCAGAGTGAAATCAATCATGCAAGTCCCATTTTCTTAGATTAAAATGCATTACTTTGGAAGGGAAAAAAGGCTATCGTGGAGAAAGCCAAAGGAGACACATCAAAAACACATGTAATTGATGACTACAATCCATAATGAGTACAGAAAAATGTTTTCTAACTCATGATTATTAATAGGCTAAACTAATTTCTCTCTCAAAATTTGTCAGTTGGTATCCCGCTTTTTGGAACCGGGACGTCACTCAACAGAGCAGCATGTTAAATATTATCCTCCAAGCTTTGAGTTGTAAAGGTTTCTTTCATGTGGCTACAAGAACTGAAGAGGATTCACTACTCTTTGGTAGTGACTTCTAGTCACTAGCACAGAAGTGCTACTGACTTCTAGTATAAAGCAACAAAAGTTAAATCCTTTCTCTCTAGAGTTCCCAA
The DNA here is from genome assembly GCF_000699145.1 of Aptenodytes forsteri. Taxonomy (NCBI): domain Eukaryota; kingdom Metazoa; phylum Chordata; class Aves; order Sphenisciformes; family Spheniscidae; genus Aptenodytes; species Aptenodytes forsteri. The sequence goes on from NW_008794281.1 coordinate 243,512, forward strand.
AGCAGTTTTCTTGTCTAAGTCTAATCTACCTCCTTTAAAAAACCTGTTGGCTTTGCTTCATTTTCGTTCCCACCAACATGAGGTTCCTCCGAGGCAGCACACAAAAGCAGAATGCAACTATTCCAGGCAGAGTATTAAGAAGCAACAGAAGACCTCAGCCTGAACCCGACCTAAATGTTTATGCCCTTGCTAACATTTAAAGTGTAATGCAAAAGGCAATAAACACACTACTTCCGAAATACCAAAGAACCCAAAATACCAGCCAGCTCAACCCAGCCAGCAGGCCAGAGGACAACTGGCATCTGGAAATGAATGGAAGAAAATCTCTTTGGGATAAAGTTACGTCTTTCTCATGGAAAATAGAAGTAAATTAAATTAAAAAAACCCAAACAACAAACACTGGTTTTGGTTTTCTCAAATATATACTAATAATGCTTTCCTATATGCTCCCTCCTTAAATGGAGTCTTTCATATGCACTCACATTATTGATTTCCTGCAAAGCTTCTCCTTCCTACAGTACATTCCTGCTTCCACTTCTCTCCCCCACCTGAAATCACTGTAAAAACTCACCACCCGTAGTCCATGAATTATTTTGAACCTCATAGACTTGAGACAAAACTGTGTGTGCACAGTTTTCCACTGTGCCTACCAGAAAAGATGCCAAGCGAGTATTTGCCAGGCACACCCATTTCTTCAGTAACTTTAACTATCATCTGAATTAACTGTCTTGCAGGTATTTCCAATCAGAATAAAATTATTGGGTTCAAAGCTCCATGTAAGTTACTTTTCTCAGTTCACTGAGATGTTTTTGATGTTCACAGGTAACTGTGCAAGTTGATTTCACTTCTGCACCTCTTTCCAGCCATAATTTTCCAAAGCACACGTATACTGAAGTGCATTCATTTGCACACATTAGCCAGCGTCCTCTAGACAGTATTGTGCATCCATGAAATTGATTTATTAAAACTCACCGTTAGCATTTTAGTATAAGAAAGATGCATTTATGGCACTGATAAGAGAAGCAAATGAGAGCAGAATAATTCTACCTCATCTTCATCATACCTTTCAAAAAAACTATAGGATTCATCATACAAAGAATGTGTCTTTCCAGTAATGGCACATTCTTCATACATATGCACACTTATTCCAGACTACAGTTAATTACTTCAACAGTAAAATCATTTCTATAGAAATTCAAATAGTGTTCATAGCTTAGTTAAATGAAACACATGCACAACAAAACTGTAGTCCCAGACATCCGGAGCAGATGCTAGTATTTTTCATTTGCTATGAGAAAAACTGAAAGTTTATTGCAGAAAAATAGAGAGAATGACACCATCTGCATACCCTCCGTCACAGGGCGGTTCCTGAGCTCTGCCTCTGAGCTACCACCATGTGACCCTGCCCAAAGGGCTTCACCCCTCGTACCAACCCTGACACCACCAAAACCTGGGTGCAGACCTCAAAGACCACAGAAGAGGCTAAGCAGTACCAGCCCTGTGACCTGGAATTTACAGTGCTCTGTGTTTCATGAGGAAAAACACACTCATTGCATTTATCTTTAGTTTCCCTAAGGTATCTAGTGCTTGAGATAGATGTTGGCATGACAATGTAACTGTTTATACAAATAAAGCCAGTATTTGGCATGCAAAGACCCATTTATGTATGCCTTTGACTGACTAGATACAGAAAGTCTGTAACCACACAGCTAAAAAAAAAATATTTAAAAAAACCCAAAACCAAACACTTTTTAATGGGTATTTGAAGGTCATGCCCACATTACAGTTCCTAATAACAAACATAAGGTTTCCCAAGGTCTCCTCACTCCTGAAAATCCCAGTGCAAATGTAAACCCGAAAGAAATGACATAGTAGAAGGGCGGAAGCTCATTTTCCTAATAACAAACATAAGGTTTCCCAAGGTCTCCTCACTCCTGAAAATCCCAGTGCAAATGTAAACCCGAAAGAAATGACATAGTAGAAGGGCGGAAGCTCATTTAAACATTTTTTCTTGTACATCTCCTTCATACAGGTGGTCACAGTTTCACTGTGGTAAGCATAGCCTACGTTAGAAAAAACTGATGATAGTTGTTTAAATACATGTTCTTATAGCAACTGCAATATTGGAATTCAAAGACAGAATTCTTCAAGTGATTTATGATTCATTTTTGCATCTCAATCTACAGCACTGAAAAGCTTCAGTCCTCATCTTTCTCAAGAAATGTGCAATTTGATGCATAAATGAATATTCAAACGATGAAAGTCCTTTGCGTGAACAAAAGCATCTTAGAGAAATACCAGGCTGCAAATCCTGCTCCATTCTGTGAAGCGGAGAGTGGAAGATAATGACTGTCTTTTTCAGTTTGTCATCGCTGGGGAGCACGGAGAAGGCTGGAGACGACACAACACCCACACCAGCGGCTACCCCAGGGCAAAAATAATGCCTTACAGTTCAAAATGCCATTACATTAAATACCACTGCATCAGTCACGCGTGACCGTGCCAGCCACACACAAAGATGAGCGTTTAACTCAGGACTTCCAATGAAAGATGTTAATTTTTAGCTAATACCATAGTGACTTGGCAAAAGTAGCAACCATCCTGATGGTACGTCTACAAGGCAGGGAACACTAATGCTAGTTCACACGTGCTGATGGCAAAATAATAATTTCAAGTACAAGTATTTCCAAATACAACTTCATACATACTTTTCAATTTCTGCTTGACTGCACAAAAATGTTTTTTAAACAAAAGTCTGACCCGAGATACTGAAATTCTTCATGATGTACAGTTATACACAACATTTACACCTAAGAACTGAGTACACAGCAGATACACAGTGCAGGTAAGGAAAAAGCAGAAAGTGATCTTTTACTAATAGGCTTCAGAAAAAAATTACTCTAGCTGCTGAAATAGGATTTAATTTTATTTCTGTCATGCTGCACTGGATTAAATGGCTTGGAAGTGTTCAAATCACAAGGTTAAAACACAAAAAGCTTGCCCAGGACAGTTTGGCTTCAATTCTTTGAAGGTGTCAGTTTTGGGAACAATTTTGTCCCGTCAGCTGTTCTTCATATTGTGTCTTTTGTCTCGAGGGATCCCCCAGAACAACACCCACCGATGAGCAAAGCATTTGGAAGGACTACTTCATTTCATGTTGAAAACCAGCAACCTTTTGAATTCTAAGAGCATCTCACGTACCTTAGGAAACAACATAATTAATGAGGTTTAGTTCCTTCTGGTTCTAATTTTTCAGCTTGAAATACCTTGAAAATGCAGTTCCAGGCCATACGTAGGGCGCACGCTTGATCATTAGGTCTTTTAAAAGCATCTCAGATTAGACGCTCGGAAATGAAGACATCCAACGTTATTAGACATTGCAAAAATGTTTTACAGATACTTATGCGCTTACAATGTACTGCATATTTAAACATCTTCTGTCAGCCAAAATTAAGAGTTTTGGATTGACAAAATATGATTAAATTTTATTAGGCTGGTCCAATACATGAGGACTAGTATTGCAGCCTATTTCTGCAAACACTTTTTAATGAGGTATTTGAAGGTCATGCCCACACTACAGTTCCTAATAACAAACATAAGGTTTCCCAAGGTCTCCTCACTCCTGAAAATCCCAGTGCAATGGGATTTTATTATGTGGATTTGCTAATAGTTTCAAAGTGACTAGGTAATTATTTTTTATTAACATTCTCTAGGAGGCCTAAAAGTCTGTTTTTCAGAAGTGCAAAGGCAGAGTTTACTTATTTGAACGCACTACTGCTAGATCTACCTTATTCATTCACCACGAATGAACCTTTGACTGCTAAGTGATGATATCGATATTAAAAAAAAAGAAAGAAAGAAATCAAGCTTTGGTCTAAGTCCTCGGAGTTAATTAGCTGTCTAACTCTCCATGAATTTCTTAAATGGCGTAATTGCCATTGACCTTCCCTGTCTTTTAGGTTCTTAAACACGCGGGGAAGGTCAGAGCCAGTAAATTGCCAGCACCCTTGACTGAAGCACATTGATCAAGGCCGGTTCAGTACTTGCTTAGCTTAGCAGGTAAAATGTGGAAGTCAGCATTTCTAAATAAATTACATGATTTGTAGGTAGTGATGTACGATTTTGATAAACATGATGAGTCATCATCTGAGAGAGGGGAAAACAAAAGAAAATCTCAAGAGTTTTACGAGAGGCCAAAGCATAATTCAGCCTGTCTTTTTAGTACATTAAAAATCCCCTAAAGAATTGGGTAAATACCCCTTGAAACAACACTACTAACAAGATCCTTTTTGGGTACCTTTTTTTGGATCTCAGCTGCATCAGTTGTAATGGAAGATGACTGAAGGAGGAGAAATTTAAGGTAAGTGTGTAGAGTTCATACTATAATCACATTGCTGGTGGGCTACAGCCACCTCTATCTTCTACACAATGCAGAAAAGCTGTGCCAATAGCCCAGGGCTGACCACAAATGCTCTGTTTTCATTCCCTAATTACTCTTCAGGCCATTGTCAGCTGAAAAGACGTGCCCCCTCCATTTCTCTGTTTCCCTTTCTATTAAGTGAGAATTTCAGCTTAGGCACGTAATAGCCGACGTACCAGGTTAGAGCACGGGTCAGTTCAGTCCCGTCTCCTGTCCCAAATGGTGCCAAGAGCGGTTGCCCAGAGAAGGCTGTAAGAGCAGGACAAGCACACTGTCACACCTCCCCAGCTTACCAGGATTTGTAGCTCATGGACCCTCCTGAGCTAGAGGTATTTGCTACTTACTTAGTAACCCTGACGAGATTTCTGCTGCATCATCTGGCAAGGAGTGGCTAAAAATCATCTCTTAGTGGCTGAAAAAATTTTGTGGCTAAAAATCACCTCCTCCTCATTATTTTAAAACTCTTATCTGCTGATTTCATTATTTCACGACCCCTAGATTATTTTTTTTTACCATTTTCCTTTTAAATGACTTAATACATTAGCATTTGTATTTGCATTTAGAAACATTTGCACCTATATGAAACTAGAGAGTTCTGAGACAAAAGCTATTAAAATGTACAATCCCATGCTGAAAATTCTGGTTTTAAACATCGGCCTCCACATTTGGTACATCTCCCCACCCCGTTATCCCTGTTTTGGTAATAACATCCATAGACGATGCTGTACCTGGAGGACGGTTTAAACGATTTGCCAATGATCAAGACTAATGGTAGTTTACCTGCAAAGCCTGTGATACACCATGAGCCACACCTTTGACTAGAGCACCTGGAAAAATGAGATTATAATTTGATACCACCAGAGCCAAATGACCAGCCAGAAGAGTATTTCATAAATAAAAAGCATTATTAGTAACACGTTTTGCACAGGCCAAAGGCACAGGTTGCATAAAAGAACAGGAGACTGAATTTTGCAACACTGCTGTGGAAACATGAATGCTCTGCTCGAGTATTTGATTTGATGCTATATTTAGAAACTATTTATTAAAAGGTGAAGGTCTGATAAAGACATTTTAAGACTCACTTTATTTACAAGTGGTAATGTGTTTTTTCTTTTGAATAGATAATCTCTGATAAAGATTTTAAGACTCACTTTATTTACAAGTGGTAATGTGTTTTTTCTTTTGAATAGATGGAGTTTTAGGATCACGTGGATTATCAGAAAGGATTATGGTTTCTTGTTTTATTAGGCATATTTTTTGTTAGTGTTTCCAGTAGATGTATCTTCTGTTATCCGTCACTGTGTGATAGCATACTCTGCTATTTGTTATGATAGCCTGACCCCAAGCGATCTTTATCTAAAATTCAACAGTTTTTAGATTTATATAAAAACAAAACTTGCTGTAACTTTTGAAAACAGCTGTGTTAGCACTGGTAGCCATTACTGGCTGGGATCAGCCTGCCCTAATATAAACAGCAGTTCACCAGCTCCTGAATGTTTGCCTCAATTAAAAGAAAAAAAAAAGGCAAATCTTACCACTCACTTTGTGCATTTGTTTCTTCTCTAACAATTTTGAATGCCGTCAGCTAGGTTTAGCTGCTGTATTAGCAAAGTCTCAAACATACCAAGTTCCAACAAGGTTCATGGACAAGAGTAACGCTCCCACCAAGGACAGGACTGCAGCCAGAGCCACTGATACCAGGCACCAGAATTCAGTCATGAAGGCTGCAAAAACAGCAAAGCTCAAACTGATGTCTTATTTGGCACCAGACAATCCGAATGCGAAGCGAATCCAGGGGGAACCAGGCTTTCGTTGCTCTGCTGCTCACAGAAGGGCTTGTTTTTAAATGGATATTTGAGCTATTCAGATCCTGTATCCCTTTTGACCTTCCTGCATCACTAGCCACAAATCAGAGGACGTTGGGAACATGATGTCCCAGCATCCCTTCATCGAAGGAAGGGCACTGCAGCGGGGATGGCAGTGAGAGGCAGCAGAGCACACTAATAAGACTTTATTGATTTGCCCATCACAAGCAGCAATTTTACAGTTAGGCACTACGGCCATTTAATAGGAACAGAAGCCAGCTAGGAAAAAAGATTTTATTGAGAATTGAATCTGTTAAAAGCCAAAATATTTTACTCCTTTGTATAAAACTACCTAAGTTATAGATGAGAAATGTTATTTAAGAACATGGTACATTCATGTTCTTTGCCATGACTATATGCTAGTCATATATAGATGAATTCAATAGAAATTGTTTCTCGGTTGCTCCTCAAAATCCTAGTATCTCCTTATTTCTGTGGCAACTACAGCCATTCACTCTGCAAAATCCAGTACTTTTCTGCTTGTTTTACTTGTTTGTATGAAACAAACTGCAACTGTTATTATTCAGGTAAAGGGACAGTAATCCAGATAGAGAATTTAATTACTTACTGTACTCAACTTGATCCTTCTAATCTATTGATGAATTATTCCTATCCATCTGCAAATGATTTCTTAAAATTTCCAAAGCTTACTACAAAGTATTGTGCCGTTCAAATAGCAATTATGTAGGAAAACTGAAGCTGAGATAGCTGGGCTACTTGGGTTACCAGACTGCTATGTTTCTACCTAACTTGTCTTTAAAGTAAAAAATACTGCCTCGTATTTATTTACTGTGACTTGATCTGTTCCTACTCATTTGTAGTTTCTCCATCATATCCTTCTAATAGTGTCCTCCACCAGTTGTACCTGCAGTAAGAGTTAACACATGACTAATAACAGCATGTAACTTTAGGAAAAGAATAAGAAAAAGTAGATCTTGCTTACAGCTGTATAAATTACACCTTACTGCAGCCTGTCAGTACTTAAAGGGGGCTTAGAAAAAAGATGGCGGCAGACTTTTTAGCAGGGTCTGTTGTGACAGGACAAGGGGGAATGGCTTTAAACTAAAGGGGGGTAGATTTAGACTAGATCTAAGGAAGAAGTGTTTTACACTGAGGGTGGGCTCTGAGCAACCTGATCTGGTTGAAGATGTCCCTGCCCACGGCAGGGGGGTTGGACTAGATGGCCTTTAGAGGTCCCTTCCAACCCAAACTATTCTATGATTCTATGATTCTAAATTACGCAAACATTTTGCAACACAGCCCTGTCTCAGGAAGAGTGTGTCCAGCGGGATGTCTGGCCAAACATACGGGCTCCGGCCTCTGCCTCACCTCACTGTATTCCAAAACAGTTTCTCTGAGAAATACTTTCAAGATTCACCTGTCTGCCAGGCAGGAAAGCCAAATATTGCTTTTGCAGAGTTAGGCGTAGCATTTCTGTGATGGTTAGAAAGGTCAATCGGCAAGAAGAGAGCACTCTCCTCTTTCTGAGGCAGAAATGAGGCCACGATTCAGGAATGTATCTGAGCACATGCTTACTTTTAAGTATATACTCAAATACCAATTCAGTCAAGAGGACGCAAAGGGCGCAGACACGTGCTTCATCAAGCATGGGTAATATTTCCTTCCCAGGCTCAGCCGACCTGACAAAGGTCAGGTTTGGACTTTTTCATGCTTTTTTGCTACGCTGATAGCCAATGTTTTTTCAGGCAATTGCATTTAATACTATTGTAAAGGTGAAGAGCCAGAATACAAACTTAGCATATCTGCAAACTTCTGTAAGGTGCCATTGCTATTGTAATTGCAGATAACATCATATTTCAGATATAGTAATTTGAAAAATAACATTAGTATTATTAAGACACATACAACGTATGCCGATAGCATGGAGGGGTGTAAGAAGAGCCCTGCCGTGACAGGCACTGTATCACCCCAGAGCATGGGAGGATAATCCTGCCCTCAGGGAGTTTTAAACCCAGTGTCTCAGGTTTCACAAGCATTTTAAGTCAATGTCAGTGCAGGTTGTCATGAAAAGACAAATCCCGTGATCCCAGCCCCTCTTTAGGGCTCTTACCAGCAATTGTGCATCTCATGCAATGAGCTAGATAAGGGCACTAAATCCAGCTGAAATGCAGCCAAGCAAGGAGGTTATTCTTCAGTTTGCTCACACTATCACCAGCGATTGCACAAACATCTCACCAGGGACCAGACAACCTTTTTCAAAGGTAGCCCACGCACTTAGACTGGCTTACTCCAACTACGAAACCACAGACCTAGTGACTGACAGTGGATGGCCAAGTTTTTCCTCTTTAGAAGCAGACAACATCACGTAGCATCCTGCTATTGAACCCCCCCCAAACATTTTGCAGCATGTTTGAAATGCATTACCAAATTAAATTTGGCATACGAAACAGAAATTGAGAAATTGTTACTGCAAACATGCCAAGCATTGTTAATATAACTTCTAATTCTTTCAAAGTTTATCTGATTTTTAATTTACTGTAATGTTAAAGCACAGACTTACTGGCACAGAACGGGTAATGATCTTAAGCAGAAAAGCAAGTCAACACAGGTTAGGGGTTTCTGACAAGAAACATTTATTTAGACGCTGCAAGATTTATGTCCTTACCACTGATGGATTCAAATTCAGTGATTGGTAATTAAAAAAAAATAAAAATCATTAAACCAAGACATTTGCCTGAAAGATTGTACTTCTGTCTTCACTGTCATTTGATGGGACGTTCCCTGGCAGATGATTAAAATCTAAGGGATTCATACCAGATACTCAAGGTTAAGAATTTCTCCCATTCTAAGTCCTAGGAATGGGAATAAACCTAAGAAAAAAAATTACAACCAGAAATTTGCAAAACTATGAACTTTTGGTTACAGTATTTGAAGGAGAGGTTTGCTTTTAATAAAAATCCATTTGATTCAAATCTAGATGCAAATCATTAACGTTGAAGTTTCTCAAAGTTTGGGTTTTCTTCAGACACAGGTTTTGATCACTGTCTTTGATCAGCCATGGAATTTACATACTGGAAGATGACATTTTTCAAGACAATCTGACCACCTATTAACCATCATACATGGATTTTGCCTACAAGTCAACACCTTACTTGCGATTTAGAAAAAAATAGTTCAATTACAGCAAGCAATAAAAACTGAATTTTAAACTGTTAAGATTTCTCAACCTTATAGAGAGAAAAAGTTTCATTTTTCCCTTGTGGAGGACAGAGCATTAGTTATCACAACAACTGCCACTGCCTCTCTGTCTCCTGTTCTGAAGAACCTAAGAGCTACAGCTTTCCATCCAGCAAGGGATGGACTTCAGGAGAACCCCAACCCTTCAAAAAAAGTTATCATTTACCAAAACGACAGAAAACAGTCTCATTCAGAGACGAAAAAGGCTCAATACCCAAGTCAGCACCTCAAACCCGCTGCAGCCCATCACTTCAAATAGACTACTAGGCATCAAGCACTAGTCAGCAGTGCAGACCTGGTCGAGCTGCCAGTTCTCTCCTTGTCAACATTCAGCATGTGGATGCTCGAGGATTCCAGATAAGCCGTGGGGAACATCAAGATAAGAAAACGTCTGTTTTCTCCCCTAGGAAACCTGCTGTCATTTTGACCACAAAAGAAAAGATTCGCCACGGACACGCGAATATAAACCTTTAACCAGTTAGCAAATTGAAAACTTAACAAACAGATCTGAATATTTACATTTGGATATATACACCCAGTGTATATGTATCTTGGAACAGATTTGTAAATGTTTCCACTGTGTACTGCTTGTAAAATTTCAGAGTTTGGAAAAGTGCCCTGAATGCTACGTCATTGCATTCGCTGCCAGAGTAAGAAAGGGGCTAATAAAATAAGCATTAGCAGGAGAACACAATGTGAGAAGCAAATTTTTAGAAGGGAGGCCTTCTTCAGGTTTATGCTTTTCAGTACCAGCCTCAAAAGGAAACGAGTGGGTAAACAGAGAAGAGAAAAGGAAAGGCAGGTGGCTCGCCAAACGATGCATTCAGACCGATGACAACTTTTCACAACAAAGACATCACAACTAGAAATGTAGATGTTGAAAGCCCAGCTTGTATTTTATTGAACATCTGCTGTGAGAGAAGATGCTTCCAGCGCAATTAAGATCAATTTTTAAAACTTAATTTTTAATTAAAACACAAAAGATCTAAAACCTCAATTCTTCTTAAGTTACAGACTAAGATTCATTCTGTGTTTTGATTTTTGTTGCATTTATCCTCATAACTGTTTTGAAAATCTATTGTAGATGTAGGCAGTTCTGCAGATGCAGGAGCAGGCACTGGCAGTTACCTCCATTCCAGAGAGGATTATGGCTGGGAAGAGGCCATCAGCATCTCTTTAGTCCCCCCGTAACCCAACTTGGCATTCTCTTTTCCCAGTAACACTACAAACCATCTTTCGCAAGCTGTAACACTCACACATAGTGTGTGGAGCACTGCAAAGTGCTCTGCTTGTGCTGGGTAGAAGTTGTAGCAGCCCCTGACTCTCACCTGGGCAGTGAAGTTAGAACAGGCATTAAGAGCTGACCAGCAGTAGCTTATTCCTGCAAATAAGAGGAATTCCCAGCTCCAGGGTTCCCTCGCTGTCTTCCAAAGCATCTGCCAAAACTAGGTAGTGGCTGGACTGACATTTCCAACACTAGTCAGAGAAATGAAATAAAGTCCCTTGGAGATAAGGAGATCAAAGCTGGTAACACAGCAAATGTTGGGGGACCCAACAGGTGAGGCTGGGATCCCAGTTTGTGGGAGAAGGAAGATTTTTTTTTTCTTTTTTCCTATTAAGAAACTCCTCCTCTACACCTCACAAAACATCCCTCCAACTCTATTCCCCGGCTTTCCTTCCTCTTCTTGCCGTTGGAAAGCAACTCTGACAGAGGAAGGGGGTCACGAGAGCAGCAGCGAGGAGGGACCAGGCGCCCTGGAGGTGCAAGGAGCCTGGGGCTGCTGCCGCGAGACCCCAGAGCTGTCACGAGAGGGGCT
>NW_008794281.1:254862-262139 GCF_000699145.1 Aptenodytes forsteri
CCGGGGGCTGCTGCCGAGAGACCCCAGAGCTGTCACGAGAGGGGCTGCCGGGGACCCAGGGACCCCACAACGTCTTGCCCCAAGATGGAAAAGGAGGTTGCACTGGCTCCTTTAGGGAGGCTGTACCCAGGATGTGGGAAGAAAGAAAAGGAGGAAAAAGGATGAAGAGAAGCATCCTTCTGCACACGTGGGATGTCTGGGAGCAAGGAAGAAGCTGCTGTCGTCATCAACAGTGGTAACTGAAGAAGTCACGTACAGGAGCACCTCTACTAATTAATATTTTACCAACTGCATTTTTTTTTTAATGCTGTTGAGAAAAAGCAGAGGGTGGGTTCATAAGGACAGTAAAGCTGCATTTTCCTTTCGTCCCAAATGTGTTAAAAGACATTTTTGTCCTCAACTCAGCTACACAAGCAAATGATGACACAGGGTATTGAAGACCACATACTTGTTTATGAAAAGGATACTTAATTCAAATGGATGACAGGTAGAAAAGAGATTTTAAAGCTTCTAAGTTGTTTATGATAAATAAATATATGCCCATGCAAGCTCACTTCATGATAATAAACATTGGATGAGAGTCAGTAGAGTTGCACAAGGAAGCGAACATCATCCAACACACATACAGAGGCCTATCAGAAAATTTTCCTTAGCTTTTTTACACCCACTCTCATGCAATTCACTTTGTTTTCTTTTTAACCAAGTAGAAAACATCTTCAGAGATAGTACTAATCTTTGCTCGACTAATTCAAGATCTTTAGATAACCTCTGTACATACTTGCAGTTAAAACTAGCGCATCGACTCCATTGTCAAGACATTAAACAAAGTACTTTTACAGAGAATTATACACCAAAATAAAAACAGAGGAAACCTATTGAAAAAAAACCTCCACTATAAAACAGAGAAGTTTCATTGCAGTATAATGGGATCCCATGTACACCACCTACCCAGACACGGGACATCAAAGGTTATTTCATACTATGCTCATTTGCAGGACCTTTGTGAAGCATTAGAAAGTCATTGAGAGCTGACACCTCAAACATAGAAAAACAATAATGCTTCACGCCCTTGCACTACGGCTGTTTGCACTTTGGTGTTACTACCCTTCACTGTCCTGCAAAACATGAAAGACTTAAAAGGTGACAAATCCAGGAACTTCACCTTTTAAGTCTTTATTCTCCCCTCACTTAGGCCAGCACAACTCTCCCGTGGTGCCATGCTGTCACCCACAGAGCAGAACTTGCTCTTCTCGGTCCCTTGCTCCTGCCCTGTGTTGTCCCTCCCATCGCACCAGCACACGTAGAGCCAGGCTGCAAGCTGGAGCATCTAACTCATCCGAGATAAAACCAAAATACAAAAATCCAGCAATTTCTCTTGGATTAATGTTACCTTGCGTCGGTTCTTCAGCCCATGTCAACGTGCAGCTGCGCATACCCCTGCGCTGGCACAGTGGAGGAGGCAACAGTGGAGGAATGTGAACAAGCTGCCAGGGGAAGGTGGGACTGTTTCTCTTGGCAACAATGCCAACTTATGCCAGTTAAAAGCAACTATTATTTAGGGCCATAATAATTGCAAATTCAAGTATTTTTTGTTATGTGTATGTTTGGTTTTCTACTTTTATTTTAGCCAAAAAAATACGAAAGTCAAAGTTTAATAAAAAATAATCCATTGGAGTCATTCGCTTGAGTTACTCTAAAATCAGATGTGCTCTTTCAGCCATCGTCATCAATCTGTGTCCCATACAACTTCCTTCGTAGGATGCCTTGTGGATGGACAGCAAATCTTCCCAGCTACTTTTTAAATTGCAGGAGTTACTTCCAACACCGAAAGGGACCCTTCATACCGTATTAAGCATGAAAGCAGCATCTCAGAGCTGTTAACTGTAACTGTTCAAAAGGTTAATCTGGCATCGGAGTAGTGGCAGAAACTGATCCCAACCTTACCCTGGATGGGACTACAAAACAGTTTAACAAGGTTCTTCATATTCTTTCTGTCTCATCTACGTTTTATTTTGGGTGTTGCCATACTCTATCGTTGCAATCACTGGTAGCTACCTATCCCCTAGGATGGAGCATTTTGGAAGTAAAGAAATTCATGTCTTTCACAGGCCAAAAAAATTCTTACAGTTTTCCTCAGGGATATAATACACTACAGAGTCCTTTTTAAAGCTATGTATCAGTTTGAATAAGGATTTACTCAGCTTCCTGACACTAATATTTCCTATGCAGACATGTATGCAAGAGACATTCCCCTGTGGCAATATAGACACCGTGACCTAAACTTGTCATGATCTAGCCAGATGCCCACAGAAATAGGCAAGTTTGCTGAACCGCCGTAGCAATGAATGTAAACCTCATGCTGCAACAGCAAAGACGCGTATTTTGTCTCCTCAGATTGACATAGGCTTTTTGAGATGGCAGTAACAGGGAGATGAAGTCATCATCTAGTCTCAATCGCAGTCAAGAATGACATTAGTGGCTTCAAAAAATCCCAAATTACAGTGGACATGAACAAAACCAGGATCCACCAAACCTTTTCCCTTTCTAATTCCTTTTCTTACCAAAGTTTTCCAAGGATTCAAGTTCTCAGAGGTCACAAGCTATTTGCACAGAATAACAAGAGTTTCTCACGAATACAGAGGCAACTACTCATCTCTTGCAGTGATAATACTGCATACCAATCAGCCACAGTCATGAAAAACAAGAAAGGACTGTAAGTTGGGCAGCCAAAGCGTCAAAGTAGAGGATGGGCGGGCTGAGGGAGACCTCTTCTGACACAAGAGTCCTAGAGATCTCAGAGTGATCTTCACCTTCCTTTAATTGTGACCCGAGTAGATCTTTCACGACCTATTTTTAACAAGACTCAAACTCGACCGTCAGCAAACCCTTGTGAAGAACATGGGTTTGACACTAGCGTACCCAAGTACTGCCAGCAGCCGTAGCTTGTCCCAGTCCAAGGCCGAGCATTCAGTGGGCACTTTGCCACAATAAAACCCTTGTGTACAACAACGCATCAGGCTCTCACATGAAATACATGCCCTGATCCCTGGCAGAAAGGCAACGGGGAGGGCAAAGAACTGAAAAATACAGAAGCAATAAAGAAATTCAGGGAGAAATGACTAAATTATTCAAGAAATTCTCTGCCTCCACAAATTCTGCTACCTGCGAAGCAAACATGTTTTCTGTGTGAGTGCTCTCCACTGTTTTTGTGATCCCAGTGCCTCACCAAAAACGTTTTGTGGCTAATGGGAAACCGGAAAATTATGCCCTACATATCCACAATATATAGATATGGCAACAGCATGTGGAGAGGTCAGATAACTGCAGCAACTCTAGTGTTTACAATTTGTTTTGCTTTTAAAAACCTTTTCAGTCTTCCATTAGATAATTACGGGTTTCATGTTCTCACTTTCAAGGTTTATTTTCAAAACACTTCTGTCACTGAAGCAATTTCTTTCTAAGTTATCTACTTGCCAAAAGCAATTTAGGGACTTCCACACGACAGAAGCAAAGCATACGAAGTATTATCTTCTTGAATATAAAATAGTGGTATTTAACTACTTTTTCTCTCGATATTATAAAAAGAAATATGTAAAGAAACCTGCCATTTTAGAACTAGTGTGAAAGTGCCTTAGTACTATCATGACATCCACCTAACGTAAGGTCAGGGTAAATAAGAGATTTTGCACATTCAGTACAAGGGAAATATGGGCTTCCCTGTACATGAAAACATGCATGATGCTGACGAAAGTAGATAACAAGATGCAGAGCTATTAAAAACAATGTTTAGATTAAAAAAATACATCAGAGGCACAGGACAAATGCTGCAGTTTTATTCTTCTCCTCGTGATGTTTAAGGAGTAATACTGAGTTACTCTGTTAGGTTTTTCCCCCTCTCATCCTTTACCATAGAAATATCAGAAATTCTCAGTCTAGCCTACCTACTTTTTCCCTACAAACCTGCTTAACAGAAACCTTTCCCGAAAAGCCTAGAGAGAAGTTATCAAATACAAACTGAACTGCCTCCATACTCATCCAACCTTTAGCAAAGTGTTCTTCAGATGCTAATACTAAATAGGAGAAAATCCCTCAATTAAAACAGCTGTCAAAATAAAGACCCTATCAACCCTCAGATAATTTAATTTCCATCATTTTTAGGACTAATTTGGAACCGACTCGTATCTGAACTATATCCCATTCAGTTTAGGTCATGGTGCACACAATCAATCTGATCAGGTAATCAATATTAAAATGGTATTATTATTAGAAAAATCAGTAGTTTCATACTTGATATGATGCTTGCCTGCATAACTCCAAGCAAGTTGTGTGAAACAACACAGCAAAATTTCAGCTTTTGATGATAGTGAGAGTGCTTCATTAATCTGTTTTTTTTTTAATAGAAGACGAATGCTACCTTAGGATTCAGATATTAGCAAACGCAAGACTTGTTAAAACCCATCTTCAGCTAACGATAAGGCTTAACATTTCTTGTTAAGAGGACAGAGAGGATAACTGAAGATGTTCCATGTTAATAACTGGTTTTAAAAATAAAAACCAGGGTATTTCTAAAAGGCGCACCTAACACACAAAGGCATGTTTAGGTTGATCAGCTGTACCAATCCATCATACACCAAGTACAGACCCATTGGAGTTTTGTGGGTGCATAGCATGTGTATATGCGTGTTCAGCATTATCATGCTGACATCTGCTCCATTAGGGAAAGACAAAAAGTGCCCGCTCATGGCTTTGATGGTGGTCTCAGAACAAGGGGTTACATATGAATGCCTAAGAGCCCACCTCAAGAAGATTAGCTTAGACAAGCTCAACAACAATCAGCTACAATCTCTAATCTGGCTGAACAGCATAGCTCTACCTGGGAACCATTATATTTGAAGAATTGCACTCTGGTTTTTTTCCCCTCTTTTGCATTTCTAATCTGGAAAGCAATTCTCCTGGCAAGTTTAACACACATGCCGGCCTGTCTGTTGGGTGCGATGAAGACCAAGCACTTAGGAGAAGAAGAGTATCTGATACACAGCCGAGAAGTCGTCTCCTGCTCCACCTGCGAGTCTGAAGGAAAGGTTATTTCTGGGAGGACGAGGCAGCGTGAGCCGAGAGGCAGCGGCAGCAGGGAAGGGACGGCAGCTGCTCCTAACACAGGCACAGCCAGGAGAGGAGCAGAAAGCCTGAGCGGGCTCTCCTTGAGCTCAGGCTGGTCCCACTCTGGACAGGCTCTTGGTGCACAAGCCACAGGGCAGCTGAGCATCCCCCAAAAGGAGGGGAAGACAGGCAAGCTGCTGTAACTTATATGGGCTGGCCTTGATGCCCTAGCAGCCCTCCGACAGCCGTGCTCTAATAGAAATGGAAACTGCACAAACCCTACATAAACCTGAGCACAAGAGGGATGTGGTGAGTAGCGACCTTGTGCACTGCCTGATGAGCAGGCACAGACCTCAGAAGAGGACAGAGAACCTCCTCTCCCAAGCACTAACATTGCCCCTTTGCTAAATAAGGTGGTGAGGATGAAGACCGTAGGCAAACGCTGCTGCCCCAACCCAGCCTGCTACTGCTCCCACTGAAATCAAAGGTAACGACTGCGACAGCAGCAGGGGACCCGGTCTTGAACAAACATCTCTAGCTGAGTGGAAACGGTGAATCACATTTTCTGTATTTTTAAGTGATATTTGTTTTTTCATGAAATGATTTATTTAAAGCCATTCTGCAGCCTAAACTTTTCCAGATATTACACTAAAAAAAGCCAAATAATCACTGTTCTTTTTATAATGTACATCAGATTTATTTTCATTATCTTGTTTTTAAAAAGCCACGAACTATTAGTTTTTGAAGTGATGCAAAACTAAACGTGCTGCTCTGAAAAGCCCGTAATTCAGAAGGCTGTAATCATTTTTCACTATCTGGCTCCTTTTCAAAGCGTACGTCATTCTTTTGTTCCTCCTGCAGTATATTCTCATGGCAGCAGCAACCATGCTGACCCGAGGCATTAATTACTGTTTAGGAGAATGGAAAGGAGGAGAGCAAACAGAATAGAGAGAGCAAAGAAAACAACAGTATACAATCCCACAAAACCCCTCACTGTAATATTTGAAAAAGTAGCTTACAAATACCTACCCACACAACACTCAATAGAGGTTTTATCTGCTCCTTTTAAGGACCTAACCTTGTAACCAAGATCTTTAGTTCCTCAGTCTGAGGAACAGATATTGACATCAAAATCTATTTTTAGTTAACCAACAAAAAAGGCAAAAAAAAAAATCACTGCTAAAAGAAAATATATATATATATATTTATGGGAATGGTTTGCCTGGGTTATTTTGAAAGTGTCTCGGAGAGGTCTAGTATTAATCTAAACTAACATTTATTTTTACACAATAGAGAGTAATTAAAATTAGCCTGGGTATCAATGAGGTTCTAATGTGGCCTCTTCAAGTGCTAGTGACAGCTTCTAGACATCTAACGACAAGGTGTCGAACGTGTAGAATGAGGAGATCGGCAGACTCCTACCACGATCTTCCTACTATAAGCTACATGCTAGAGATTTTCACATGAAAAAGTTGGTACCTGTAGAGTTGTCTTCTGTTAAAGGTATTAATAATTCAGTAATTGTTAGTGCAGAACCGTAATTACTCAATCATTTGATAATTCCGTTTCAAAAGACATGCACAGCAACCAATGTTTCCTATTCTATTTCATACTCAGAATTGCTATTTAGCTTGTATGGTAATATTCTTTTTGAGGTGAAGGTCGGAATCAGGCCTGGTTAAAAAAGATTTTTTGAAGGACAAAAATTTTATGTGTTTGGCACTTAAAAGAGTACAGAACGATCCGAGGCCCCACAGGGTGAGATTTATGCTATCAGTGTTTGCGTTCCATATTCAGCTTATGTTTAGAGCCATATCTGCCTGAGCCAGCTGAAGTTCAAAGCTAATAAGAGCCTTGGCTTACTAGCTCAGGTACAGTAATATGCTAATGCAGCTGTATATAGGTTTTGGGTTGCACCTGCCTCATGCTTAATCAGCTCAGAGAAGGGGCAAAACAAGCCAAGTTATCTCTGAAAAATCATGAAACACATAACTAAGTTATTTATACAGATGGTTGGCAATGAAGACTTGATGACCTTTTTCATTGGAAGAGAATTGAAATTTTAGTGACCATATGAAAAGACCAAGGTAGAGCACAGCCTTTAGTTTTCTGAACTATACAAATACACCCATGCAGACATTTTTTTTATCTCTCTCTCTCTCTCTCTCTCTCCCTCT
>NW_008794281.1:262367-277469 GCF_000699145.1 Aptenodytes forsteri
TACACAATAGAGAGTAATTAAAATTAGCCTGGGTATCAATGAGGTTCTAATGTGGCCTCTTCAAGTGCTAGTGACAGCTTCTAGACATCTAACGACAAGGTGTCGAACGTGTAGAATGAGGAGATCGGCAGACTCCTACCACGATCTTCCTACTATAAGCTACATGCTAGAGATTTTCACATGAAAAAGTTGGTACCTGTAGAGTTGTCTTCTGTTAAAGGTATTAATAATTCAGTAATTGTTAGTGCAGAACCGTAATTACTCAATCATTTGATAATTCCGTTTCAAAAGACATGCACAGCAACCAATGTTTCCTATTCTATTTCATACTCAGAATTGCTATTTAGCTTGTATGGTAATATTCTTTTTGAGGTGAAGGTCGGAATCAGGCCTGGTTAAAAAAGATTTTTTGAAGGACAAAAATTTTATGTGTTTGGCACTTAAAAGAGTACAGAACGATCCGAGGCCCCACAGGGTGAGATTTATGCTATCAGTGTTTGCGTTCCATATTCAGCTTATGTTTAGAGCCATATCTGCCTGAGCCAGCTGAAGTTCAAAGCTAATAAGAGCCTTGGCTTACTAGCTCAGGTACAGTAATATGCTAATGCAGCTGTATATAGGTTTTGGGTTGCACCTGCCTCATGCTTAATCAGCTCAGAGAAGGGGCAAAACAAGCCAAGTTATCTCTGAAAAATCATGAAACACATAACTAAGTTATTTATACAGATGGTTGGCAATGAAGACTTGATGACCTTTTTCATTGGAAGAGAATTGAAATTTTAGTGACCATATGAAAAGACCAAGGTAGAGCACAGCCTTTAGTTTTCTGAACTATACAAATACACCCATGCAGACATTTTTTTTATCTCTCTCTCTCTCTCTCTCTCTCCATTCTATGATTCTATAACTTGACTAGCAGTAGTGAGAGAGACCGCTGGCACGAGAAGAAACCGAGGAATCCAGAGCATCCAGGAAAAAAATCTTAAGGAAATACCATCCAAAATTCTCTCAATGTCTCCAGCTGCTTTCCAAGGGACACTATATTCCAGAATCTGGATTGAAAAAGAAACACAGATGTTGCACAGTGTCTATGTATATATACCTCAGAATTTGTTCTTCTATATAGTACCATAGATAACATCCAAACTCTCAGATATTATATGCACGTACGCACACAAACACATACGTATGAGATCACGTACAGACTTTAGAAGCTTTGCACCCTTCTACAGCTCTGCTTGTTCATGATCTCTAGTTTCAAACATGCTGTTGTTAAGCATAAGGATGCATAAGCTCTTGGTGTCTCTTGAACTCTGATGCCTCTTGGACTTGCCAAGCTCCTTCATTTTAAGTTTAATCATGTCTACGGATAACACTACGGTACCAAAGCTTGCAATGCAGATGACAGTGGTTTGTGAATTTATAACACAAGTCCGCAGAAGGATTTTTTGCTCTTCCTCATCTCTCTCTCTCTCTCTCTCTCTCTCTCTCTCAGTACTTTTCATCTGAAATTGGTTCTAACCCAACACCACCACAGCATAAAGCAACGCCTGATTTACAAGCTGAGGTATTACTGTGACGTGACATCCATCAAGAAAAAAGACATATTTCCTGGGATCAACAGAACAGTTAATAAGAGCATAAACTGTAAAAACATTTAACTAAGCACACTAATCTATCATGCTAATCTTGAAGCATTAAGTGTAAAATACAACACTTAACAGGCCAAGAATGCCAAACATGCAAACTGATAATTGTTTAAACTGGTCTAGCTATGCCAGATCTACCTCTGCCAGTTTTCCATCAGCCATAAAACACTGATAGAAACTTCAATAATTATGGCGTGAAGAAAATATTGTATTATTTGTGTACCAATAGATTATATATTAGCATAGGAATAGGTTTAAGAGATAAAAATTTCTGATGGAAAGATATTCAAATTCAAAACAATTCATATCTGCTCTAGACTTCTAAATCACTTCCATCTGGTAAATACTATCACCAGCAGTAAAAAGATACCATAAGGCTTTGTTCTGAG
The DNA here is from genome assembly GCF_000699145.1 of Aptenodytes forsteri. Classification (NCBI taxonomy): domain Eukaryota; kingdom Metazoa; phylum Chordata; class Aves; order Sphenisciformes; family Spheniscidae; genus Aptenodytes; species Aptenodytes forsteri. Next base: position 264,406 of record NW_008794281.1, read on the forward strand.
ACACTGAAAACTGCTATTGTGCAAGAACACATGATAAAGTTCATCCAAGAATACGGATTTCCGAAAACAAAGAAAAAGTCAACATTTACCTTCACGAGATGCAAAATCCTAGAAAAGATATGGTGTAGCCCGATACTGTGTCGCAAATTGATTTTTTTAAATGGGATTTACTTCTGAGTCTTCCTCTGTAAAGGATGCAACAGGCCACCTCACTCGTATTTCTCTTCCTCCTCGATTCAGATGGAAAATTCTCTTCTTACTGCAGGAAACTCTAGGCTAGGCTAGTCCACCTCAGTCACTCACAGCTTCCAGCAGTTTTCTGGCCATTTATTGCATCCACACTCTCATTAAGTCTGGGTATGAATCAGCATTTTAAGGAAGGCACAGAATGAACATTGTTTTAATGATTATTTGCTGAAAATTCAGACCTTCTCGTAAATACAATGACATGCAGAAAAAAAAAACCCACACAAAAACAGTATTCTTGGAATATCTCTGAAGTCATTGCTGTTGATAAAAGTTTGTTATTCCCACTAAAAGCGGAATCACTGTCTTAGTCACCAACCTAGGGACAGACCGAAGGGGCCAGACAACGCAGACAACTGCACTCAGATTAAAGGCCAATGTGAACCCATTTGCCTGTCGGGATTTGGTCCTATGAGTCAAAAGTTCATCTTCATTTCTTGCAATGCGAGTTATTAATATTGAAACAGATTATCATAAACCTGATAATTACTCTTCTTCTCTAAAAGTAGCCTCCAAGGGCTCAATGTGATGGATTTTCGGGCTCGCAAGAAACAATAATGAAAGAAGGGCAAGGCTGCTATACTGGGGGAACTAAAAGCCAAGAAAGCTCTGTGGTTTTGGGTTGGGTTTTTTTTTTTGCGGGGGGAAGGGTAACAGAGGGAAAGGGAAGTTAGTAAGACTGCAAGAACTTACTTCAGGTACAAATAGAGTTAAAAACAAGACTGGAGACCTGTGAAACCCCATTAAGGTATCCAACTCTTTTGTGGATTCTGTCCCCCTGCATCTCTTTTTTCTCATCCTGGGTTTTTCTCACTCGTGCTACATTAGAATTTAATATGCTGTCTCTTAACATTTTAGCCATATACTCTATTAATAAAAAACAATAAGCTGCAACAACGTCCTCTTGATTCTCATTCCCGTGACTGTTTCCTTGGTGTGATTAGTTGAACTCTACGAGTTCTCCAAAAGGCTGAAGAACCTTTTCAGAAGCTATATGCATATAACGGACTAGGGCTCTGCTCAGCCACAAGTGAGCAGAGAACAGACTGAAGGTGTCCTTAACTTGATACTGCTCCTCTAGATGAGCTTTATGGGTGCACTACAGATAAAAATAGATCATACACCACTTTGTTGCTCACCAAAGCACTTCACGTAAAGAGGGAAGCACAACTTCCAGGATTATTTCAAAGGACTCTGTGAGCTGAAGTTGCTCATAGAGCTCATCAGTACAAGACCACAGTGACAGACATAAAACCTTCACCAACAGAGCTGCCCTTTTATTTCGGAGAAATTGAATCAAAGGAGTGTGTGTGCATTAGAAGCGGCTGCTGAATCAGAGCATCGGGAGGGTAATTTCTCCATTAGAAAAAGTCAACATGGTGATTTAACAAAATGAGATCTACTATCAATCAATAGTTTGGAAACGATTCAAATTGTTGAGGTAGTGGAAATAAAGAGGCCTCTTGGTCTTCCGAGTAAAACATTTCCCTGCTTTAGGTACATGTAAGCTTAATGCAAAAAGGTCTGAAAAAGAAAATAGAAGCTTTGTTTTCTAACTCAGGCCATTACAATAGCAAATTGAACAATACGCCCTTGAGGTTTGTATCATCATAATTTGATTTTTTAGAGGAAGCAACTGAGTAGTGCTTATGGATAGAAACACTCCTATCACAACTGAATGTTTACTCTACATGTACTATGTACATGCCTCAGGTACTTGACAGACCTTGTTCTTCAACTATTCTATGTCATCTCTAACCCTCATCAGAAAACAAAAAAAAATTTTTTAATATTATCCTTAAATTATTTTCAGACAGTAAAATTAAACTTGACCTCAAAATCTTCAGAAGACTCTGCATTTAGGGCGTCATGTGAAAAGAAAGCTAAAGGAAATTGAACCAGCTTTGCAAATGGCTTGAGGATGATTTAAATTGAAAGGATCACACCTCAACTGTTATTTTATAAATTTAAGTGTTAGAAATATTCTTGATTTGCCTTTTTTTTTTCAGTATACACAACAACATATACATCCGCCAAGTTAAACAGGAATATGGGAATTACGTACAATGTCTGCCTTGGCAATCAGCTGGACTACAGCTCACGTAGACATGCCCAAACTGGCTTTAAACCAGCGTGATAGTGATCAGTAGCACAGAGCTAAGTGTAGGCCACAATATTCCCCCCAGCAGCAGCAGAGATGCTGTGAGCCTTCTGCTGATGGTGCTCTTCTTGAATCAGTGGGAAAGCTGCAGAGCATCAGGTTAGGCTGGGGTACGTCTACACGAATCTACATGTCTGCAAGGAATGTGAAGTCTGCTTACATATTTACATTTAAATTCATAAAGAAGTAGAGATGGATAGTCAGCGCTATGCTAATTGAAGTGCGTAATTCCATCTTTCTGCCATTTCTTGTATTTAAATCAGAGAGAGCAGAAGATTCTCTATAAAATCCCTTACAAGTTATCATAAAACACGTGATATATTGCTAGGCATCGGGAAGCTAAGAAATTCATACATTTTCATGCCTGATGAATAAACAAGAGGAAAATGCAGTAATGAATCAAAACATGTAAATGACAATTATCTCAAAGGTCACTGTATTTATGGTGCTCGTTATATATTAATGAAATATGCTTAATGAACATCCTTCCAATTATGACTCCGTGATGTCCCATAGCAAATGCAGCAAATCACAAATGTGTGGATAGGATTAAGCCTCTCCATAACTTCCCAAATTAAGCATGTGTGTGAATATTGTATCAGATCCAGGCCAGAGCATTTAACACTACATAAGTACACTCAAGTCAACATTACAAAATACTAAATGAGTCAATAGTATCTATGGGTCATAACTCGGAGCTATTAAGTTATCCTTTCTTAAATCATAGTAAAATGTGACATTAATAAATGTCTCAATGCCTTTGCAAACAATAAATGACTCATGATGCTTGCTATTAATTACAGTTGAAGAATACTCTGAATGTGTATTCTTCTTTAAACTTACATCTGCAAAATTGATTTGAAACGTATGTGGGCCATTAAGCAAGACAAAGGAAGAAAACGGGGAAAAAAGAAGAGATTTTTATCCCTTCTTCCCTCACTCCACCTGGAAGCCTGGTAAAGCCAACATATGCCTTCGAAGGTATTAATAATGCTGCTCTATCCCATAGGGAATTATTGTCCTGAGAACAAAAAAAATCAAGTAAATCTGAACTACTCACAGAAATTTTAACCTGTGATAAATTTACAAAACACTCATCAGAGCCCACAGCATATCTTTTGAACCTACATCATCTAAGCTTATTGAAAAAGGCTCTCAGCAGGAATCAGATTTTTGTGATTAATAAGATACTCCCAGTTTGGGGGTGTGGAGGGGGTGTAGTTTTTTGGTTGGTTTTTTTTAAATGCAATTCATTTTTCTAAACGTTTGCTTTTCTACCAAGTGAAAAACCTTTCTAGTCCAATGTTTCATTTGCTGTGAACCGCACAAAATATCAATATCTGTCACTAATTCTAAACTAACAAGAAATAAATTGGAAAGGGCTGTAAGAACTCTCTTTTGTGAATTTAGTTAAAATATTAGTGGCAACACTGTCATCCTTAGCCTCAACCAGGGACTTTTTTTACTCATGCGGTATAGCCCATTCTAAGAATTTGCTGTTTAAGATTATACAGGACTTCCTTACAGTCTTTAACAGGTATTTGTCATGTGTGAGATTTCTGTTCAAGTCATCCATGCGTAGTTCAAGGGGGGGGGTTGTGATAAAACTATACAAGTGAAACAATGCACAAGTGTTTGCTTAATAGAAAAGGACCTAAAATTCAGATGAAGTTGCAGCTTAACATGAATCAAAAAGAGCTCCACGGGAAATCTCTCCCTCACTTGAGACCGGAGTTAAATAACTTAACTAAGAAAAGACTCTTATTCACCAGGTCAGTTGAATTAATTCATAAAATTTCACAGTGAAAAGAAATATATTAATAAAATTACCCTCATTTTAATGGAAAACAGTAGTTTCTTTAAAAAACAAAAAATATACATACTCTTTACCACTAGGTTTATTACCTCTTTGAAAGAATACTTAATAAAACAAAACACTTCGGTATAAATAAAATGACAGGGACTTGTTTGAATGCTGCAATAACGATTGCAAAAAATAAAACATTCACTGAACACCAACTCATTTTTCCTTTGTGCACCGATGATCCTGAGCAACTGACTATAAATTAGGCTAAGAAAATTGCACATATACTTTGTCAGGGATGTCCATTTAGGAATCATAACGAAAGGAAACAGGCCAAACTCTGAGGGGACTAAATGGCAATTTAATTGTCAAGTCCTCTAATCCCAAGGACATATAATTAGCTACTTTTAAGCTTGCACCTCACTGCTGTCAAAGAAAAGCTGAAGTGCCCACTAATTCAAACCATATCTAAGGGAGTTTCTCGGCTAAAAGAAAATAGAAGAAAATTACATGACTGGAAAAATAACCTGCCGCATGCAAGGCATAGCAGCATATGCACAAACCCCTCCTCATGGGGCTGATCCTCTCCCACACCTACTCTGTCATGGCCCAACTGCGTGGGCTTTGATGGAAGGAGGCACGAGTACAAAGCAGCAGATGAAACGGGCCATCACTCAGAGCTGTCAACACCCAAGTCACCAGTTTACAGTCCCTACTCGTTCACATGTCCCCAGATTCATAAATTACATATTTTAAGTCATCTCTTACTGTGGCAAGACCCAAGTACGCTTACATCACTAACCATCACGCAGCAAGAGTTAGTTGGATGTGGCAACGGGAGCTCTCCATGAGTTCACGCGCCCATCAGGTCTGCCGAGTTCACGGCAAGCATCTCACATCTGGTCACCTCCACGTGTCACACCCAGCATGTAAGACCACGTGCTGTGTATATGGTTTACTCACACTTTTTTTTTTTCTTTTTAAGAGTAGAATAGTACGTATAACAGTTATTTGGCTCAACCCATCACTCCTTTCCCCCACCATGAAGGAAGCAAACCGAGGCAGAGGCCCACATACAATGGCAAACGCCTTGTGGTGCTGCTGCTGAGGTGGTGGCTACGGCAAGTGCCCGTGTCTTTTAGTCATAAGCTGCATGCCAGAGTAACACAAGAAATACACAACCATCCCTGCCACTCGTCTTGACCTCTCCAGCTAGCCGAGACTCATAAGCTGCATGCCAGAGTAACACAAGAAATACACAACCATCCCTGCCACTCGTCTTGACCTCTCCAGCTAGGCGAGACAGCCTCAAAAGCTAAAAGACAGAGCAAGTTAAAAACGTGACAGGTAAGGTTCCCTTAGCCTTGAACATCACTTATAAACAGACATTTCTTGGTCTCTGTGTGTCATGGCCTTTTACCAATGACAGGTTCACGTAAAAAGTCAGGTAGCATTACCAGCTACACATCTCCTTACACTTACATTAGAGATACGCAAGTACACTAGACCTGACCACCGCTACATGAAAAGCAGATATTGCTATTTGAACTAGCAAGTATTGCAGAATACCTTCGGGTGGAATGTGCTGAAAACGTGCATCTGGTATGTTATATTGATAAATGGAAAAAGATGGTATGTTTCTTAAATGAATTATTCTTTTCTCTTCCTCCCATCCCTATATATTTTAAGCAGTACCCTGTTCCCACTTCCCTTATCTGGCAAAGTACATAACTGGAAAACAAGCTGCACATATTACGACCCCCTAATCTGGCTCTACCTCAAAAGGCAACCATGCAAATCCAACATGAGACCTGCCTAGGATATTATCAAACAGCAAATACCCCACAGCACTTGCTCCTGTTCTTTGTGCTGCCTTTACACGCACGGTTCTGTCCTCCTCGCATGCCCATTGCTCCCATTAATGGTAAAAGCATTTGTTATTTGGTGTTGATTGATTAACTCTAATGGAAATACTTGTACGTATCGTGGGAAGAACACATACTAAAGCTTTTAAAAAAACCCCCACCAACTAGAGCAAGGTCTTCTCAGGACATTGTGATGGGAAACAGACTAAGAGACCTAGTTTAAAAACAAATACACTGATGGCAACCAGGAACTTTAACAACTTGTTTGCCCAGCCTCTCTGGTTGGCATCTTTCATGTTAAATTGTACCTGGGATTAAACACTGCTAAATATATTGCCAAATTAAGTGAGAGTTGTCAATTAAAAGTGTTGAAAACACATACTGGAGGATCATCATTTAAATGTTTAATATTACAGTACATTTGTAGAAGTCCTCTATTACTCCCTTCAGTCTGGTAAGGAACCTTAGGAGTCTCTACCCTATAACTGTAACTCTTCCTTTATACAGTATTTTGCTTGGAATTCACATGGGAAGTTGAAATCACTGTGATAACTTGGCTCAAGTTACTATTTTTACCTACTTACTTCAAAATTAATTTCTTATCCAGAAGCAGAATTGCTGCTAATTTGATTTTCCACAACTTGCTGCTAATAAACAACAACAAAAACCCCCACTCAGTGCTAATGTAGTCGCTTAATAACTGTATCACTCATTTTACTAAAAAGGCAGTCAATAGGATGTAAAGATAATTTTTGCTTACAAACCAGAAGTTCAGTCTTGAAGTACAAAACTTTGGCTCTTGCTAATGTTAAATAGTAAATATACCAATTCAGGTACTCGTAGGCATTTTTCTATTAAACACAGATATTTTCTGTAGTGTTTCCTGTAGTGCTAAGAAGTTAAGAACACCCTGATGCACCAACATGCTCCATTTACAATAGGATTTTCTATTTACACATGATTTCTTGACAATTTTTTAATAGAAAGACTAGAGTTGCAAACCTCATACATAGTGCTGCTCTTTCACCCCACGGCGTACAACACAGCTGTGATACATGCAGCTTTCCTGGTAACTGGGAAAACATTAGCCAATATCGGTGCCAGAAAAAACAAACTGGATGAATTCAGTCATTTCACAGACCTTCTCACTGCCACAAACATGTTACCTAATGAGGACTGGAAAATTCTGATTATCAAAGCTGCACGAATTTTTCAGCAAATAAATTATCCATTAAAACCTAATTTTGGTTAAACCATCCCTGGTAATGAGTTTGAATTGAATATACTAAACAGCATAAATTAAAAAACATGGTTTTTTTCACAGGCAAATCTAGAAAATGAAAAATGAGGCAGTGGCACTTTTGGACTCCACAGCAGCATCTTGGTTCAAACTCTCTGCTGGCCTCATCCCAAGCTGTTATTAGAACCGAATCCTTGCACAAGCCTGCTGAATGTTGCAATCGCTAGCTCTTACGTCATGCCAAGGTGGCTCCTCTTCTGTTGACAGTATTTCATTTTGTACAAAATTACTACCCAGGCTTTGGGCAGAAGGCAGCAAGTGACTCGAGTGTCTGCTGGCTACAGCATTCACCTGGAGGCGAGGCGGTTAGTTCTTGCGCCAAGGAGCACCTCGGATTTTTGTTTGTTTTACAAAGCTGTCAAAAATAAGAGGTTGAGGTAACCCTATCCCGAATACTGCATCTGAATGCTCTTGGACTACTCCAGGAAGAGATGTGGGTTCATACCTCATCACTTGAGGACGGAGAGCCAAACCAGGTTCTCTCGCGTGTTGGGTAAGCAGCTTAACCTCTAGAGTAGTGACCGGTAATCTCCTGTTCCACCTCACTGGTTTTTATAAAAAACAGTGGTCGTACCACCATTTGTTTAGATTTCTGAGGTGGAATTAAGGCAATGTATCTAACAAAGCCAAAACTGAATCCTGCTCTCTCTTCTCTTCACCCCTTGCTCTCCCCCTACTTGACAAAGCAAATTGAAAATGTTTGCTTTAATTGATACTCCATGGTACAAATAATGTCAGCTTTCTTTCGAACAAGTGTCGTTTGTTTTTCATGCTCTAGATAAGAGTCATGTGCTAGTGCAAAACAGTGATAAAGTTGGTAAGTTAGCCTCCATTAGTTACAAGCACTGGCATAATGAGAGTTTTAGAGTGGGATTAATGCTGAAATTAAAATAAAGGGAAGAAGAAATATCCAGATTCCCTATAGTTTTGCTAATTAAGCTGATTTTTACCACCCTTCAGCTTGGCATGTTTCATGGTGTGAAAATGTAAGTGACCACTGTGAGTTGTAGGATGCATTTGGGAAGTACATTTATAAGTTTCACAGCTCCCTTTAGTAACACTTTCAGGTCAAATATCAGATACAGAGAATTCTTTTTGGTATGAAATACAAACTAGTCTACATGACAAAGCACCCAAGTATCAGTAAAAAAGGTAAAAACACAAGCAAAGCTTTTAGTCATCTGACAGAAGAAATCCCACTGATCTTTGAAGGTTAGTCAAATTGAACAAGGGGCAGATCTTCAGATGCAGCTTACGCAACAGCATTTCAAAATCGTCTTTGATTTCTCCCAGTGCTAGGGTGTGGGTGGCGATCTGGTGCTCAATGCCATGAGAAGTTCTATAATATCCAAAATTCTTGCTACAGATGGAAGCTTATTCAGTGGTTAGTTCAAATTTGTTTAAAGTTGATCTGCTTAAAAGACAGAAAAGTCTTAATATAGCAGCGTAACTAGCTGGGAGAGCTTTTCTCTCCATTTTCTGCTCTGAACCATCTGCCATCTCCCTGCAGCACACTCAGACTGATTCACTACGTGATGCAACCTGCTCACGCAGACCCTTAAATAGCCATTTTACCCTCTTTGGTGATGATCTCCATGACTGCAGCACTGGATCTTTTGATCAAGAGGTGATAGTAGTTTCAAGTCTTGAAAAAAAAAGTCAAGTAGTATCTGAAAGGCCCCACTTTATTTACTTCCAACCACGTCAGTGCTAAACCTTCATTTTCTGACCCAGTGAGGAACATCCCTGGATTCATACCATAGGAATTGAGCCAAATGTTAAAAAGAACGAGGACTTCCTATGCATTTTGAGGTTTAAAAATCATTTGTGTCAATCTAGGGTTTAACAGGGACAACCACAACCACCCTAGAGGCTGGAAGGTGAGCGATACTTCAATATTTGAAATTTGAAGGGATACATAGTCCTGTGGAGGCTGATCCCCAAGCACCCTGGTGTCAGAGCAGAATACAAAGCCCAGTTACCTATGTTTCATCATGAATTTCTGGGGTGCGCTATATAAAGCAAGCCTACCTTTCTGGCCACCCCCAACCCTACGGAAACAAAAGGAAATGTAGGGCCAGTGCAAAAGTTGTGGCACACATCCCTTCTTTGTATAGATGAAAATGAGGGAGGAAATGAGGAAGCAACATGTTAGGCAAGGAAAGCAAGAGGTAGGACAGTTCCTGCAGCTGAAGAATAATGATATAGTTGGTTTAGAACAAGAAATTGAATATACTAAAGAAAACGAGACATCTTGAAGGCAGTACTCTCAACGGGGAGTTCACCTAGACTTCTTTTCACTCAGTGAACTGGACAAAATCATGTCTTTGCTTCTTTCACATGTAAGAGTTGGGGCTTTTATTACCATTTTTCCATGAAGCCCACCGTATTACCTATCATTTTGGATGGATTAAAGAAGGAATTTCACTATTAAAAGTGGCTTAGATATTTGACCCGTAGTCTAGTTGTATGAGAGCTGTTACTGTTGGCTACTTCCTTGTATTAGTCAACTGATTTAAAAAAAGCTTTGTAGAACTGAAGCTATGATGGACCTACCTAAACTCACACCACCTTTCTGTCTTCCCTTCTGAAGTTACTGTGTCTACCTCCTTTCATCCAGAAGGTATGATCTGTTGTGTCCAGCTGCTTACATCTGCCTCTAGAAACTTCGTGTTCACTGTTATTTGAAACCAAACGTAAAGTTAGAACATCTATTCATGTGTTATATTAGCATAATCTGAAACATGAACAAGTAACCGAAGATTTTAAAATGTCTTATTTACCATCTATGTGATAAAGTTATTTGATCACTTATTTTTGTCATCATAAAATATTCTCTCATATTTTATGAAATATGCTAATTTGAATGGTGTCAGACTTTACCCCCTATTCCTGTAACAGAATTGAATAATGCTAAAAGGCATCACAGTGTAAAAGGCAAACTGAAAAGAGTAAAAAAAAAAAAAGCTATAAATATAAGTGAAAAGCCTCAACTTTGATTTTAAAATACCTCTGTAACAAGTTGATCACTTCGGGAAGGACAACCCAGTAAAAAACACCTAAACAAGCCAAAGCTGTCTGCTTTGAAAGGACAAAGAAGTAGTTAGGGGCGGGCAAAAATGCTTGAAAACAGTTTCCAAAATGCTAATGCAAACAGTTTTGATAACACCATGGGGATATGAAACATCTGTGGTAAAAAAACAGATTTAGCTAGATATAATAATGATAGTAAAACTGACCTGTTGCTAGTGTTGTTGAAAGAGGGTGTGCTCCACTGGGGCTTTATAGGAAAACAAGTGCAATACGCCGTGCCGAGTTGTCTGCTCTGAAGGGCATCAAGATAATTTTGGATTTGCTCTGTCCTGCCAGGTTTTGAGGGGTTGTGTTCTCTCTTCTTCGAACATACTTTCTGCCTGCTATGCAGACATCCCAAGCGATCACATCCCGTTCAACCTCACTGTACACCTGCGTCCATACAAATCTTGCCATCTTTCTAAAAAGCTCCTTATTTCAGCTGGAGTGATGAACCACGGTGGGGAAATTCAGATTAAGACACTGATACAGACTGTAACCAGGGAGTTCTTGGATCTAATCTTTTATCCCAGGCTCAATTCAGCCCATCTCTAGCCACATACAAACTTCTAGAAAGAAATTGCAAAAAAGCAGATTCTTCTGATAATGGTTGTGCACACCAGCACTGGTGTTCTCCACAAACCCAACCCTCCTTGCTTTAGTTGTGTCATTCGACACACAATGCCCCAACACAAACTTATGATTTTAAGGCTTATGGAGTCCTTAAACTTATTAAAATTATTAAATTATTAAAAAGTAATAATTAAAAGTAATTTGAACAGTAAGCCCCACTGTGGTTTCTTACTATTGAGTATTACACATTTTCTCTAAAGATCCATAATATCCTACAGTCTTGATCAAAGAAGACTGGCGTACCTGCTTTAGGATTTAAAATAAAAGCTTTGAGTTCCCAAAGCAGTTACGTGCTACTGAAGCCCTAAGAGGCAGCAAGAGACAAGGAAGCCTTTGTTTTCCTTAGTGGTACTTGCACTAGAAAGAGATAAATAGGAAAAACAGATTTGACCCTAACCTACCTGCAGAGATTTTGTAAACAGAACACACAATACAGTCTGAGGATCCTCTTACTCCTAACGTTCATTATTAATTAATAGCAACGGCCAATTAGAGCAGAGTAATGTTGCAAGTAATAATCTTTCAAAGCCATAATCCTATTGCAATCAAAAATGTGCAAGGACAATGTCATGGCTTGTATTTCTAACATATTAATACATTTAACTTACTGGAATGCAAAAAAAAAAAAAAAAGGGCACCAAATGCTAGTGAGCCTAAAGGCAAAGAAGTGATACCTAGATATTTCCACTGAAGAGATATTTTTAGGTAATGATCATTATTTCATTAAGTCAAGCCAGGTAATACGTGCTATTATATCTAGAAGAATAGAAGACAAAATTAGTAAGTGAAACCTATTGTTAAAAAATCCAATAGAGAAAGCACAAAATGGATATGAGAATGCTGCGATCCAAGATAAAGGTGAGTTATAAGCCTTAATTTTGAATAGTAGCAGCACGGCATAACTCAAAGGCATGAATCAAGGGGAAGAAATGAAAACCAAACAGCAATGCAGTTCTTCGCGCCATGGCAACAGGTCAGGCTGAACCCTGAAAGCAGGGGAACTGCAGTAACGTCATACCAGCTCCTTGGTCAGCCTAACTGCAGTAACGTCATACCAGCTCCTTGGTTAGGTTAATGACGTAACATTTCCAGAGTTCACATCAAGTTACAAATTAAGGTAGGAATAAAACAGAAGCTGCAGTTTAAATACGGACACAGTTGACTATCATCATGGAGAAGCAGTATCTCACTACAACACCAATGCAACCACATTTTGCTGAATAACAAAATTCTCATTGAAGTTAACATATGTTAGAGATCTAATTTTTCTTTTTTCTCGAGAATAACTTCATCTGCAGCCAAATTATTTCCAATGACCTTCAAATACAACCACAATCAAATTAACTTCTGTCAGATTCACAACTCCGCTCCTAGCTCCTGTGATCTCACTTGGACTCGTGCCTTCTAGTTTGGAAACTCATTTTTCACAGGCAGCATTTAATATCAAATATGATATATCTTGCAGCTCCAAGGAAGTTACCAGATAAGTTCTGAAAAGCACTTGCCCCATCTATTTTTCAATTGGCCCAGGACATTTGTTTGGCTAGAAACACAGGGGGTTAAAAAAGGAAATCTCAAGATTGGCTGAAAAACCACAAGACTGATTTAAAACACAACAAAGGTTGGATTTCTAATTGAACAGTTTCAAAGCTTGTATTACATAGGAGTCTATATTCACTTCAAGGCAATCCTTTTCAACAACAAAGGACCTAAAAACCTTGCTTCTGTCTTAAGGAAGCTTATCAGTTAGCATTTCTTCGGGTCATCTTCTATGTGTTTAAAGAAGTCAAGAGTATTTTTAATATTTTAAATTTAAAATTTTTAGTATAGCATGCACAAGAACTGACCCAGTAACAGAAATGAGTAAAATGCCTTTACTCCAATTTGATGCTAAGAAGTCATACAGCTAATGCATTTCAATGTTAACTTAAGCCCTAACAAAGTGAGGGGGGGGGTTGAGTGGTTAAGTGAGTGCTTATATAT
>NW_008794281.1:277490-286924 GCF_000699145.1 Aptenodytes forsteri
AAAAAGCGCTTATATTTTTCTTCCCTTTACATAGTAGCTTGACATACGATATGCATTCTTTGAAATCAGTACCTGCTCTGCTACTTAATGTATTGAGTTTGTATAAAATCTAAGAAAATGGTGGCATTTTCTAGAAAAAGCTTTCAAGACTTGGAGAACTGCTTATACCAGCGATGTGCAGAGACACCTATGTAATTCCTTCCTCCACATCCCTATTAACTTCCCTTTACATAGTAGCTTGACATACGATATGCATTCTTTGAAATCAGTACCTGCTCTGCTACTTAATGTATTGAGTTTGTATAAAATCTAAGAAAATGGTGGCATTTTCTAGAAAAAGCTTTCAAGACTTGGAGAACTGCTTATACCAGCGATGTGCAGAGACACCTATGTAATTCCTTCCTCCACATCCCTATTAAATTTCAAGGGATTATAAATTCAGTAAACCGCAGTAAGAAAGCAGAACAAATGCTCCCAGGGAACCTTGATAAAAATCCCCCCAAAAAGGTATGTGGGGAAACAATTACTTTTCTCGTGGATGGAACAGCATGCAAAAACCCTCAAAATAATTGAACTGAAAAGATCAAGTCAGAATACGCTCATAACAAATAGCACGTAAAGAGGCACTTACAGGATCACATGCTTCTAAGAGCTTGAACAACAGGTACCATGGTTTCCATGGTCCTGCTGTGCATAGTGGAGATTTTCGGTCCCCACTTGTTTACACTGATTTTTGATTTTTTTTTTTTTTAGACAAAATATCAGAACCTCTAAATAGAGTAATCAAAGGTCCATGCTACAGCCTCCACGCATGGCCTGCAACCTTCTTCCTCCAGGTACTTAGATAAGAGGCACTGTCACTCTAAATCAACTGCGGGGGAAAAAATATATCTAAAAAAACAGCAAAGAGCATGCAGTTGATTGCACAGCTAGGCAAACTGGAATAATTAGTTATTCTTCCTTTTGACACCTTGAATATATTTTACATACATAAAATTTAGTAGGTCTTCTGGGTTTGGGCTGGGGGGGTTTTGGTGGGTTTTTTTTCTTTTTTCCCTCTTTTTTTTTTTTTTTTTTTCTTCTTCCTTCGAAGCACCATCCTGCTGACGTGGGAGCTGTTTTATTTGAAGCAGGCAAAAAAAAAAAAGGATTGCTGTAGCGCTGCCTCTCACCTCCCACACAGCCCATACCTACTGTACCACAACGCGCGTTCCATCTCCCAGCAGCATACTCCAGCAGCAACGCCAGGAAACTATTTACCCAAGGAAATAACTATGATAAGAGGATAAAAATAGCCTGAAATGATGGAAAGCATTTCGTTGATAGATATGTTGAAAAGAAAGGAAATGAAGCTGTTAAAAAGATAGAACATGGAGCAAGGCACAGAAGGGGGGGAAATATTCCTTTCGTTGCAGCAGGAGATCTGGCAGAGGCGACGCATTTTTTCCTCTGCTGCACTCACATACTGCAATTTACACTGATGGCTGGTCCAGCTCCAAAGCAAGCGAACTCCCCTTGACAGAAGTCCTATTTGCTAAGACTTTGCCTTACATAGCTCTCCCATTCACTTCACTCCCAGAACCAGTAGGTCAAAATAAACTATACGTATACCTACCTTTGAGATGCACAATAAAACCCACGGATGTGCTCTGGTCTCTGTTACAGCCCAAGAGCTTCATTAGGGAATCTTACACATTTCAAATAAAACACAGTTGTGGCTCTGACAGCTTGTGGAGAAGAACATTGATACCCTTTTAGGCTATTTTTGTTGTCAGGCCCTCTGGGGGGAAAGAATAAAAAACAGGAAAAAAACCCAACCCAGCAGTACAGGGACAGAGAAACCGGCGCTTACTTTATCTGAAATTAAATCACCTATTTTGCTGATTAAATAATATCCATGCCCATATTAGGCAACCAAAACAGATTATTTTTGCCTCGTTTTTTGAATATTGACTTTTTAAAGGCAAAAATGAAAATGGTGAATTCAGTACCTTCCATGAGCAAAAGCAAGATCCATTTCCTTCTGTAGAAGAGAAATGGCAAGGTGCCTTCATATTGCAAGAGAAAATTAAGTGCATAAAATATACCACCTACTGACTGTGAAAGTATTGTACGTAGACACATGCAAGAAAATAGGTAATATTGTAAGGTTTGCTTTCTTCTGTTATTTTATAGACCTACATATTAAAGCCAGTCAGTCATTCTCAGTATTTGTTTTGAGATTCTGTGAGAACAGATTCTGTGAGTTTCACTTACATCTGCATCAATAAACACTGTCTGAAATAAAATATATTTTTAGAAAGGCCCAGCATTATGAATGAGACATTTTATATTATACAGTGTACACCACGTGCTCTGGTAAGACACAAAACTGGCCTTTGCTGGTTTTCCATCCCAGATGAAGATAGTTACTCCTTTCAAGAAAGGACTGTGCCAACTCATCAGAAGCTGCTAAATGAAGCTGTGGAAACATCTCCCCAACCCCTTCAGCCTCTCCAGTTTTCCTGAGACTGAGATCAACCCTACTAAGTTATTCCTAAACCTCAACATATTTTCTGATAAAATCCTAGGTGCAGATTGCCACATCTTCCATCACGCCACTACAGAAAGACCAAGGAAATTACTAACAAAATGGCATCCAAGTCACGAGGAAGGTAAAAATTGTTTAACTTAAGAGTATGCAGGAGGAAAATCGGTAAGAAGCAAGCTCAGGCTGAATTTCAGTAAACATTTCATAATGATAAGATCAATTTTTCGCAGTTATGCGTAGAGACAATCCTTTTGTGTGTGTGTGTCGCTGCAAGGCATCTGCTCCTTTCTGTTTGGGGGGATGATGGGTCCAGTGGCCGCTCAAGCACCACGATACAACAGTGCCATCTTGCTTGCTTGTTTGCAAGTTGGTATTATCCAGATTCAGCTGCAGCTTCACAAGACAAAGCAATAACAAGCTGCAAATGAAGCCCAGAGGAGTTTTACTCATTTACCAGCCATGCACAATCACCAGCGTAGCAAGTTGTGGATCCACCTAAAACTCACAAACACATGACCAGGTCTTACCAAAACCGTGGGTAGTTGACTTCACCTGTGACTCCATTGGCACTTCATTTTTTCAGATTACCCCAACATGAGGTTATGATACAGGCAACCAAATCTAAGACTGTAGCTATTACGAGATCAACAGCAGAAACAAAAGCTATTCTCACCCGGTCCTACTAAAACTTGCTGAGAACTTTTCTAGTCTTCCTCAGAAGGAAGCTTGTGAGAAGCAGCACTGTGCAATAAACCCACCCATTTCCTCTGGTTGCATTTGGCATTTCTATTTCAAGAGTAAAAATACTCATTGCATTTTGAAATTGTTTGGAATGGCATACGTTCAAAATTCTCAGCTAAATCCGTTAATATTTAGTGACAAATTAATAAGAAACCTTTTCATGTAGCATCATCTTTGAATTAAAAATGATCAGAGCTGAATGTAGAACCATCAAGGATACAAGTTAAAGGCTATGGCTCTACAGAACCAATTCTGACAATTTACACTTAGGCAGTATGTATCTTTAAGCCACATTTGAATTTTCAGTGTGTCAGTGCATCAATAAAACAGTATAAAACCGGAAAGCATTTCCTCAACAAAATTAATATTGGGGTGAAAGGCGAATGAGAACTGTGGGACAAGCAGCTCTTACCTAGGCATTAAATAGCCACTGTGGCTTTGCTTGTCTGTAACCATTTTAGCTATGGCATAGATATTGCTGCCCCTTACACGATAACTTTGCCTACTTTAGAGAAGCGTTCCTATCCAGGGAAATCCTTAAGCACGTACCAATTCACGCCAAAGTCAGTGATACTTTGGCATATATTTATTTCAAATACTTCAATGGTTTTTCTTCGTATCTGAGCTGCAGGAGCTGGTCCAACGGCTCAAGTCAATGTACATTGCACTGATTTAACGAAGGTTCATGTGGCATCTGAAGTACCTGGGTACATCGGTGATGTGAAATGCAGAAAGGTGGCCATCTCATAATACGGGAAACGGAGAGCTGGATACTTGACGGTTAAATAAAGAGAATCCACATTTGGACAGTGCATGCGGTAGGTAAGGGGGATAGGCTGTTTCCATTTCTCCCTTAAAGCGAGAAGAAAATATTGGAATATAATCTAGACTAAATTATTTACATCACAATTATAAATATTACAGAAAGAGCCTTCTGTTGTGCTGCCTTCGCCTTCCTTTCATCCCTAAAAGCAACTGTACAACAAATAGTTTCAGAATAGATTTTTTTGATCACATGTCTGTAAGCACAAATGACACAGATGTCTGCAATTTTTATTTGCAGTCATTTGAAACAGTAAAACTTATTTTTGGAAACACTGTGTCTCCGCTGCCACACAGAGACCATGCAAAAGTTTATACCTTAGATGAATATTGTCTTCAGGAATTTATTATTAGTAGCAGTATTTTAAACAGCTACTACACACACTATCACCATTTCAAAGTGATTTCCCTGTATTTTTTGCAACATGTAGCAAAACCTGTGAATTTTAATTACACTTTCTAAGGGATAGATTGGTCCATTCATAACATGTAGGTAATTCGCCTCCGTCCCGTTTCAAAAAATGAGCTCTGAGGCATTCAAATGTGGGAGCTAAACATCCTACTGGGGGTAGGTAGCTATGTGATACAATCTCCCCTTAAAAGGCAGGAAATGAAAGGACATTTCACATGTGGTTGAATATCTATAAATATATATTTTTAATATGTATATACATACACACACACACACTGCTTACCACCATTAAAACACTTCATCTGTTGTCTGGCATGATGCATTGTATGGAGAGACCGTCCAGATGAAAAAGAGTTGCTTTGCTAAGCAGAAGTTTATATTGTATAAACATTTCCATATAAAGAACGTACATGGAATTTCCAATGTCTTATTCTAAATGAAGACTGCCCTTGGCCATTGGCTTAACAATGCCCCTAATAATTCTGTTGGGGTCAGCTAAAAACAAAGAAGTCTATGTTCTGACTATACATCAGATGTATCGAGAAACCCAATTCTAACATTAAGAGAAAGAATATTCAAGACTATATACCATTAAGTACTGAGTTATCCGTGAGCTGTTATTCACAGCTCTGATAGGACCTGCAAATGTTTTCCATAGGTGATAGTTTGTATTCATATCAATATGAAGCTCAGGTCAGTAGCACTGAATCCACAGTAAACAACTAATAATTTTAGAAAAAGCCTTAAAATATGAAGTTAGGATTGCAGTCTGTTCCGGAAGCAACATGTTACCTTGTCAGATAACTATGAACATTTGAAAAACATTACAGCTGTACCCTCAAAGCTATGCTTTACTACTTTAAATAAAAGAAAGCAATAATTACAAAGACAGTTTAGGATGCTTTTGTGCCTTTCTTTAAGTGCAACAGAAACCAGGTTGCCACTTCTTCAGCATCAAAGTCCAAATTAGATCAAGGCGTGTGGAGGTAATAACGGCAGCAACAGATTCCCTTCCTACTCCTTTCATGGTTAAGTGAAGTTTGTTCCTTTTTTATTTTCTAAGTATGGTTAGGCGCCTCAAGCATGCTTGTTAGGATGGAAAAAGCGTGCAAATCCCAGACCTAGGACCCTGCCAAAAGTCTCTTTAGACAGTCAAGGCAGCCAGAAGTATGCTGAGAGCTTGCCAGAGCCATATTGGGTGGCTAAAATTAAATAAACAGTTAATAAAAAGATTTTGAATCAACCTAAATAAATACAAACTTATAGATTAACTGCCTTATCTGCTTTATAAAAGAGGATCTAAGATAGCAACCGAACCCTTGAAATGCTTAGACATCCACAAGTTTGCACAGCAGATTTAAACAGAGAAGTACTTGCTATTATCTCTTTCAATAAGATGAGGCTTACATTTGAAAAAAGAAAATCATTGACTCCTCTGACAGTGATTTCTCTTCCTTTAAAACATAAACTCACTCTGCCCCCTGTTGTCAGCAAATCACAAATCGCACCCTGCAGGAACAGGCAAACAGCAGGATCCGAATGACTGAAATATCAAGAATTATTTAAAACAAAAGGCAGCATGCCGCAAAGGTATTTTAGGAATATGTTGCTGCATAGTGAAAAATGTTCCTGAATTATTATCTGCATGCTTGAGGCAGTTTATTTTGTCTGCTCAGTATATTATTATTTTTGGAAAATATTACATGAATATGAAACCAAATGTATACAAATGGCCAGTGTTTTGGATATTAAAAAAGACCAGCTGCTCTAGGAAGAAAAAAAAAAAAGAAAACGTTTGAAGGAATTCAAGATGAGTTTTATCAAGGTTCAAAAGCCTTTTCTTTTCCTTTACCTCTGAATGCCTATACCGAATAAGGCAAAGATCGATGCTATGAGTTCAGCCATTTAGCTTCTTAGCTATAACGTGAGTTTATATCCCAGTTTCGAGAAGTTAAATGAATGCAACAATTTGTCACTGACATTTTTCCGTATCACAAAATCATGCAAATTTACTGTAGCCAACTTGCAGTGAGGAGATTAAAGAGAGATCCGCACCCATCAGTACAACTCGGGAAGCTTCCCAGACTCCTCTTGCCTGTGGAGCTTCTGAGCTACCCAGCCCTTCCCTGGCACCTGGGGGAGAAGATGATAACCAAGGGGGAAAGAAAACTTTTTGGGGATCAAAAATGATCCAGCAGAAAAGGAATAACCAAAATCTTCGCTCACAGCAACCGTATGGCATTCCCTAACCAACACGTTGCTATCCCTTCAAAAATAAAGTGGCTGATAAAACAAACTCACCAGCGATGGAAATACTCAGTTCCTACCTCCAAGTACAGTTAACAATAATATTTGCACTCCCGTGTCCTTCTTAGAATAAAATTGTTTAAATAGCCAGAAGGAATGGCTTAGTGGTCTAATCTTGAGTAAAATATTCCTTAAATCCACAGGTTTAAATGCCAGTGGGGTCAATTTGCTCTTCTCCTTTCCAGGATAGAGCAGATGAATTGCAAGCAGCTTACACTATGCGGTTCAGGGATAGCTCTGGCTTTCAGATGGTGCAAACGGAAAGAGAGACTTTATAGCTCACTCAAGCAATCAGAAATCAGTTATATCTATCCTAAAAATCAAGGTTTGTCTGTTGCCCCAGAATCTGTTTTTGAGGTGTTTTTTTTTTTCCCCTCAGCTATCATTCCTCCACCTTGGAAGCAGCTGCAAGTTACTTCACTTTCAGTATTCAGCCTCCATTCTCTGCAAACACTTCTAAATTTTACTGATATATTATTTTAAAGCCACTGGAATTGCTTGCTGTGAAATCATGCGTGTGCTCCAGAGCAGGACTAATATCTCCATGTATTTATTTACAAGCGTCCTCACTAGTTGCCCTTTGGTCAGTGACTTCTGACCAATCATATTTTGTTTGTGAAATTGTTCCCAGAAAAAAAAGAAACACCACAATCCTGGAAAACAGAACAAAATGAAATCACATTGGAGAAGTTACCAATACCTACTTTCTATTCATCTATGAATATCTGCTTTTAAACAACTTATTCTGGGTTTGAATGTTTTCTCATGTGAGAACAGGAGGACTCTAAAGTACCGTCAAGAAGCATATTTTGGCTTTGCCTGTTGTATTAAAGTGTTCATAAATATGAAAACTATTGCTCCAAGCCTTGCATATAATTTTTCCCTTCTGAACGTCTGGAATTCAGTAGCAGTTGTGGTGCTTATTTCCCCATCCCGAGTAAACCCTAGCAGGAGACAGAGGCCCAGCACCTTCCAGTTCACTGACCAGAAAACAGAGTGGAGACGGGATACATATATTAATGTTCGAGTCCACTGCCTGAATAAGAACTAAGGATTTTTCTCCTCTATACATTTTCTAGCTAATACACTCTTTTCAAGCGCACATATTTCTAATGCCAGCTTGCCCTTCAATCTCATTTCTGAGCCACTTCAGTAAACGGAAAGGAAAACCGGACCGAGGGCACGTTTTTGTTCCAGTAGCCGCCAAGGGCAGATGAAGAGTCAAACCCAGCTCACTGTGTGTTGCGCAGAGGCATTAAGCATACTGTAATTTCCCAACTGTAATTTCCTAAAGTATTTATCAAATTAACTCAACAGAATAGCTTTATATGGGATTCCCAACAGATACGCACAGGCAGGACTTCTACATTCCCTTTCCCCTGCGATGCTGTTTGCTAGTCATTAACTTCTGTCCTGGGAATAACACAGAAGCAAGCAGAGGAAACGCCTGCCTCGTTATGAGCCCTCCCCACACCTAGATACAAGAAACATTGCTGCTGCTGTTAGCAAATGCTGTCTCAGTCCTGCAGAGACAAGCCTTCATCCTAAAGAGGTATCGCTAGTCAAACATCTGCGTTGACCGCTGCAAAGGTTGAGGCATGTACTGGGACCGGTACTGTTTAACATCTTCATCAGTGACCCAGACAGTGGGATCGAGTGCACCCTCAGCAAGTTTGCAGATGACACCAAGCTGAGTGGTGCGGTCGACGTGCCAGGGGGATGGGATGCCATCCAGAGGGACCTGGACAAGCTGGAGAAGTGGGCCCATGTGAACCTCATGAGGTTTAACAAGGCCAAGGGCAAGGTCCTGCACCTGGGTCGGGGCAACCCCCGGTATCACTACAGGCTGGGGGATCTACAGGGTATCTACCCTGTAGATGCAGGGGCAGATGTACATAAACAGTGCACATAAACTTAAAGTAATTCTAATGGTGTTGTAGAGAGACACTGATTTAATGAGTTGGTTAAAAGATCTCTTCCGAGATCAACTGAACTAAAACTAAATACAAACAACGCTGTTGGGGGAGCAGAAATAAGTACAATCCATTCAGGAAAGCCCCTAATTCTTCCCAACTTCTGTGTAAAACAAAATCTTAATATGTAATACCATAAATCACATGGCTAGCCACAGACATCAGGTGGTTTGTTGTTTTTCCTCTAGTAATATGGGAGGGGGAAACGACCCAAAAAATTTTTAGCATCTAGCACCACTGGGCTTTCAAGTCATTGTAAAGATCTGTGGTTGAATTTGAACAACTGCAATTCACCCCAGACGTGATGTGACCGGTGACATGCAACTAAATCATTAGAATCATAGAATCATAGAATAGTTTGGGTTGGAAGGGACCTCTAAAGGTCATCTAGTCCAAGCCCCCTGCAATGAGCAGGGACATCTTCAACCAGATCAGGTTGCTCAGAGCCCCGTCCAACCTGACCTGGAATGTTTCCAGGGATGGGGCATCCACCACCTCTCGGGGCAACCTGGGCCAGTGCTTCACCACCCTCAGCATAAAACACTTCTTCCTTAGATCTAGTCGGAATCTACTCCCCTTTAGTTTAAAGCCATTTGCCCTTGTCCTGTCACTGCAGGCCCTGCTAAAAAGTCTGCTGCCATCTTTTTTA
>NW_008794281.1:287733-370705 GCF_000699145.1 Aptenodytes forsteri
CCATGTCCACTGATGTAGTCACTCCATCATAGAAGGCCACTAGGTTGGTCAGGCAGGACTTGCCCTTGGTGAAGCCATGCTGGCTGTGCTGGCATCATTAAAGAAAGCCGCTATGTCCTGGCATCCCTGACCAGTCACCTGCGTTCCACCACAACCCTTCGGCCACTTGTAACCTTCTGTAACTCTGCAGGAGCTTAAATTTACCACATTTCACCACTGAAGCTTTCCTCTCTAAGGTGCCACATCTTCCAAACCCTGCCAAGGAGATCACGCAAGGACACGCTTAACCTTCACCATACAGAGGTCCTCAGGTTTGGCTAGATTGTAGCCAGAGCACTCATCTTTAGGATCGAGCCCTGGGTTGCTTCCCAGGATTTCTGTTGAACAAGCACTATTGAGCTCATTTGTGAAAGGTCAAGGAGAACAATATTGTGTATGAGGTTATAGAAGCCATTTAAAAATTATTTTATTGACTTCAGTAAATAAGGAACTGAAATAGCTATTTATCTTCAACTGCTGCCACAGGTGTCTCCTCAAGCCTACTTGATGGGGGCTTCTCTCTGCTATACAACTATTGAAGCAGACCCAAAACTGAAGAGCAGGGCTACCTTGTATGGGTCTAGGTTAAATTAAATTTAAATTAAATTAAATTTCTTTTGTTATTAGGTCGTATCTAACAAGCCTAGTATAAAGCTAATAATATCCTCACTGAAAATTTATCTTGGCAGCTGGGATTTGAGTTAAAATTTTCATTTAGGATGTAGCAGAGGAGAAATATTCAAGCACTATGTCCCTCTGCCAAGTAGTGTGCCTCGAGAGCCATGCAATACTGATTAGCATCCCCAACTTGTCTCCTTCCTTTCACGAATCATCAACCCCCTCCTCACAATGTCAATTTTTTTTTTCCATCCTGAGGGCCAGCACAGGCTTCTCTCCCTAGTTCTAATGGATGATAAATGGATACAGTTTTTGGGTTCAGTAGTGGAAGATGATGTCATACAAAGTTCAGTAATGATCCTTAAACATCAAACCAGGCTGGATTTAGCTGATGAGATCTATTTCTTGGTTTTGACTTAAAAAGGTGATTTCTCATTAGAAGTCAAGCGAGCAATGCGATTCAGCCACCTCTGGAAAAGGAGCACCTCAAAGAGACAGGGGAGCCATCCACCACGGGTTCCTTCCTGAAGGGAAAACCTCCTTCCCATAAAGAATATTTGCTATTCAAGCCGTTGGCCAGTCTTCCCCTTTTAACCCCTTTTCAGTTTTCAGCAGCCTCTATCGCTCTCAGCAATGCATCTAACCCAACTTTTCATGTAATAAATAGAAACCTGCTCACGTAAACAACTTACCGGACAGATAACACCGCAGGATGGGACAATGACCAGACCAGATCTATTTCCAACTGGCTCTTTGCTCCTAATGCTTCATTTGTATGTCAGGGTCTGCATATCCACTCCTTTGGGTTGGTTTTGGTCTGTATAAATTTTTAAAAGACTCTTAACTCCAGCTTTATACAACACCCTTCAATCCAAAATCCCATTAAAAACTCACCACTGACTGCTGTCTCAAGTTGCCACCAACACATTCTAGTTAAAACTCAAATATCCAGATTCAGTCTTCAATTTATAACCGTTTGAAGCCACCTTTGAGACACATGGTGCCTTTTTTTGCCTGCTCATATTCAGTGAGTTAGTTTAATGCATTTTCCAAGAGTCGGCATACTGAAACACAGAAGAACAACTTGGTAGCTTGGGACAGACTGTCAAAAGTGGATTAAAGCTCCATGTGCAATTTACTGGCCTTATGTGAAGCTCTGTAAATTACCAGTTTCTTAACACTTGCAGAAGCCAGCAGAGGGCAGGTTCTGCCCTTCCAAACAGCAACCAAACCCTATCGAGCACCGTCTCCTGTGATTCAGGCAGAAAATGTCCTCACCAAACAGATCAGCATACGCACACCTCAACAGGCATTGGAAAAAAGCTGGCAATTTAAAATTTCCTTTTATAGCTCAATATCCACCTGGAGCTACGTTCTAATCAATTTACAAGACAAACTGCTTATCTTAGACCCACTTCAATGGGCTTGTGAGTCAAACCAAGCAAGAGCTACAGATGCAGCTAACCGTATGATTTAGCTCTGATATACGGACAAATTACACATCCAAATACTAATTATACATACATTCATCAATCATCCTTTTCAACAGGAATGCTGGAGGGGGAGAGGATGGAAGATATACACACTTCTCTGCCCCATAACCTTTAGGAAGAAGGGATCATCTTTGACATGTACAATCACAGTTAAAGCACTTTTATTAGGTAACTAACATATTTTATAAGGAAAGACAACTTTCGTTTAGATAGGTATAGGATGTGTACGTGGTGAGGGCAAAGAGAATCAATGCTTTAAAGGGCTCTGCTCCTCTCCTCACAGCCACCTTTGGGGACTCCATCCATCTAAGGAGGCATTTACCTATCTCAGCAGTGCCTTGTATGCTACGATCTATATTCTACGACACAAGGAAAGCAAATACACCGAGAGAGGCAACTTCATCCAGCCTGTTCAAGTTACCTGTCATCTACCTTCCCTCTGACACACACTGCTCACTGGGCTTTGCCTTTATTAACCCATTTGTGCACGTATAAAGCACTGAACATCCTGAGAACAATGTTATTGAGAAAAAGCATTCTGTAGAAAATACAAAGGTGTTTTACAAACCCACTGGATCAAAATTGCCACTCTGGATCTTTCTTTTTTGGGTGCCTGGGGCATTGTCCCAGAATCGGTACCATGCAGCAAGTACTCTCTTCTTGAGTTAGTATTTCTTCTGTCATTTCAAATGCAATCATCTCAGCTTTAGTTGGGCAAAAAAGTTTTCTAAAAATGCTCAAATAAGTCTTTGCATACCAATTCCAAAAAGAAATGACTTCCATTTAAAAAAAAAAAAAAAAGTGCCAAAGCGTCTGCAAACACCTGCAGCATTACTGTCACGCAGCCACTACCAGGGCTGGGGGAGAAAGCGATAGCATACGCTTCAGCAGACAAGTCAGAACATTTTGACTCTGGCTTCAAGAAGCCTTGGGAAGCATGCCAAGACAGTCCCAATAATTATGTCGAGCAAACAAAAATCTTAGTTTCAATACTGAGAATAAAATCCTATTGTGGTGGGATACTCTCTGGGGTATCTTGCCTTGGAAGAAAGAGTTGAGTCAACTTTCCTGGGCACGTTTCCTCCTGAATCAGCAAGTTTTGGAAAAAGAAGCAGCTCTAACCTGAGATTATGCTTTTTAGCTATGACTTACTGCTGACTTTTTTTTTCCCCTCCCCATGTAACAGCCAAAATGTCGAGAGATTCTGTGCTAGCACCTACAAGAGCGATGAGGGGGGAAAAAAAGCCTCCCACCCCTTTCCTAGTAGATTGCATGATAAACTATAATACTTTTAGACTAAAACGACCCTTCAAACACATTATCAAATCAGCTTACCAAAAAGGTCTATAAATTTATAAGATCCCTATAGCATTAAATAATTCAGTAAGCACTGTCACCCTTTCTCTAAAAAAAAGAAAATTAAAAAAATATGCAGTGAATATTGCTGTTTGTTGCAGCTGTGTCTCTCCTACATGAGAGATTTCTCGAGGGTTTTATGGCAAATGGGCAAGCTGAGGATTCTGCCAAAGGTTATATTGATCACTTTTAGGTGGGTGGAAAGAGACCCGTCTCTAGATTACCTCATCATTACTCATGAATCACAGAGAATGCTGTATGTCAATAAAAGACATTAGCGCTACACAGCATCTAAACCAGCATGCAAGTATTAAACACTAGATGTGTTTTCCACTGCTTTTTTTTATCTATTTTGTAAGGGGAGACTCGAAATAACATTTTAATCAATTTTCAGGGGCTTGAGTAAGAATAAAAGGATTAAGAATGCTAAACTATCAGTATCTATAAAGTGTGAATTCTCACTGCCACAAGCTCTTCTCACATATTCCATCCATCTGTTTTCTTTCCGTCATTGCTGTTGGAAAGTACCCTTTTGTCCTGCCCTCAGGCGGGGAGGGGGGGGAATCGTGGGGAAACCTGGCGGTCACTGAACTGTGCATTCCTACCATCTGCACCCCCATCAGCTGCCTGGGGCTCCCCCAACTTCCCCCTGCCCCCATCTTCTCCTACCAGCAACCCCACCTGCTCCACCTGACCACCCCGCTCCCCTTTAGCAGCTTCCTTAAAAATTTACCAGCTGCAAGAGACAAAGAAAACAGTCTAGTAACACTACGTTGGGGCTGGTAAGATTTTTGCCAGGATTGCGAAGCCGAGGGGAAAAAAAAAAAACAAACAAAACCAACACAGAGCTTATGAATTTGGTACATAGCAAACAGTAAAAATACAAAATTAAGAGTAGATGCAAGCATTTAATTGGCACTATAGATCAGGAGAATAGAGATGAGCAACCAGACCTGAAACAGATACGTACTTAGGAGTGCAGCTTGTCACAGCTGTCAGGATAAAAAAGATTTACAGGGTATATTTTCCAAACAAAAACAACACAGAGCTTATGAATTTGGTACATAGCAAACAGTAAAAATACAAAATTAAGAGTAGATGCAAGCATTTAATTGGCACTATAGATCAGGAGAATAGAGATGAGCAACCAGACCTGAAACAGATACGTACTTAGGAGTGCAGCTTGTCACAGCTGTCAGGATAAAAAAGATTTACAGGGTATATTTTTTTGAAGCAAATTACTGTAATATAATTTACTACTTTGAATGCCTTAGTGCTGGGAATCTGAAAGATTCTCAAAGAGCAGATTGCTTTGTGGTTGTTATTTTGACAGTAAGTCTGTTATATTATTATTTATAACCAATTAGAGCCCTAATTACTGTTTTTACTGCTTTGTTAAGTTCTGGAAAATACTGGATAAAGGAATGAAACAAGCTATGGAGAGGGAAGCAGCAGTTTTGATTATTTAATTAAGTTGGCTAGGAGGTTCTTACAAACTGCCAGAGATGACAGACCAGGGAAAGGGAAAATGCGACACCTCGGTTGCGACTAGAAACTACAGACAACACAAATGCTTAGTTTTTAATTACATGGGTTTGGAAGATTGCTACAGGCTATGACCTACAGATCCCATTAGATCTGCTGTACTAAGTAGAGTTGGACGGAGTTATTACGTGCATGAGAGACCATCAAGAAAACCTGGAGAAACTGTTTTTGCTTCAGCAGATGGCACATCTCCCTCCAAGCGGTGACCAAATGTCCACACATGGTGTTAGTATGTGTTGCTTCCTTGAGTCAGGCTTCTTTAAGACACAAATTACAAAGAGCAATAAGGAAGCTTTTACAGTAGTATGTTGACGTAGACATATCGGCAAATCCTTCAAGAGGAAATCATTCTCTAACATCTGCAGCAGTTGGATCTTTCAGCTCTTGCAGATAAAACTAATCTGGTCGAGAAGCAGTTTTCCATAGGAAATGGCTTGCTGCAAAAGAGCAACGTTGCATAAACCTGACAGACAACCAAATCATACGCTCGGTTTGATTTTATTTGATAAAGCCAAAATCTGTCTGCACCACGTAGCAATGTAATATTCTCTACAATGCCTCTTTACTGATAGCATGGATGGAAACAGATATCCTTTCAGATTCCTTACTACTTAGGTCTTTCAAGAGGTTAGACAGCTTTCTGAAGTAGCCCGTGCTGGAAGACAGACAACAGACACAGTCAGCATAGTACTGCAACGAGATGTTCCTCACAACACCCTCAAATACGTCAAGGAGTCAATACCTGCCCTTTAGGATTTTAATAGATTTAGGATTTAAAAATTGTACTGCAATAAAACATCCACAGTGCATAAATCTAAACTACCTTTGGTAGCAGTACCAGATTTCAGGCATTACTTTCTCCAGCCAAGGGATTCATGCCAGACACATGCAATGTCAGCCTTTGGTCACATAGCTTTTAATAGAATCATAGAGTGGTTTGGGTTGGAAGGAACCTTTAGAGGTCATCTAGTCCAACCCCCCTGCAACGAGCAGGGACATCTTCAACTAGATCAGGTTGCTCAGAGCCCCGTCCACCCTGACCTTGGATGTTTCCAGGGATGGGGCATCCACCACCTCTTGGGGCAACCTGGGCCAGTGCTTCACCACCCTCAGCATAAAACATTTCTTCCTTGTATCTAGTCTGAATCTACCTTCTTTTAGTTTAAAACCATTCCTCCTTATCCTATCGCTACAGGCCCTGCTAAAAAGTCTGTCCCCATCTTTCTTTTAAGCTCCCTTTAAGAATTGAAAGGCTGCAATAAGGTCTCCCCGCAGCCTTCTCTTCTCCAGGCTGAACAACCCCAACTCTGTCAGCCTGTCCTCATAGGAGAGGTGCTCCAGACCCCTGATCATTTTTTGTTCCTTCTATAAGGAACCCAGTCCAACTTGACCCTTTGGCATTGATAATTAATTCACTCTGCTGTCGACAGCAAAACAGACAGACTGAGGCTGAGGATGGAGATCTCTATGAAAGTAATTGCACAAGGACCTAGAGCGGTAAGCAGCTCTCTAGTCCCTTGACTCACTCTGGTGAGCATCCCAATCAAGGACGCCCGCATGTGCCCCGAGCACTGGAGGCAGGGGTGGGCAGAGATAAGCACCCACTGCTGGTGTCACCTCATCCTTCCCTTTGAAAAGAGCCACAAAGAGTTAGGAACTTCTGTACGCATACAGAACCCCAAAACCCTACAGTGGGAACTGCATCTTCCTGACCGTACCAGGACATACCCACCTGGAAAGCCTTACTCTGAGTTGGCCAGTGTCTCAGGCATTTTACTAGCCAGACTCGGGATCATTCAATCTCCCTACAAAATATTCATGCCTGGCTTGTCCTGAAGGACCTCCCTCTCTAAGGAACCAGGTAAAACACTCCCTGGGAGGTTTTAAATACGTTAGTCCTTTCCTGTTGTCTGAGTATCAGGCCAAGAGAGTGATCTTGGCATTGAGTATTTGAGGTCATTAAACATGTATTTTTAAACAGATGCAAGGCACTTTTCATTAAGCCTGTCTTCAGCAGTTTCCAGGTAACTTGAAAAATTAACATTACTACTATAAATTAGTCTGGCAGCACCAACTCCCTGGTTTTGTTCTTTGTATACAGTGGTGCCGTGTGTATTGTTAAACAGATGATTACTATCAGAACGGTAAATAATAGACAGATAACGGCTACAAAATTAGTCAGTGATTGTTTCTTCATGCATCCATTTTTCCACAAGATTTATTGGTTTTGTGTTCAACTAGCTCAAAAAAAGTAAAATGGAATGGAAATTGCATAGGGAACTCCTTGGCAGGAGATAAGCACGTGAGCTAATATTGATTGCATCGGTTTCCAAAGCCCATTAACATCAAATGAATGCAGCTGACCTTGAGAGCCTGCAGGAGCCACAGGAAGGAGTCACTTTAAGCATAAGATTGGGTAAGTGCTATGTCTCAGCTCAGCAAATGCCTAGACAATTTTATAATTTTGTTTCTTTTACTCTGTAGCACACTGTAAGTGACAAAGCTTTTGGTTTGTGCTACACAAGAGAAAACCAGTAATTCCTTCTAGTTTTACTCACAGGGGTTTCTATTTCAATGACTGAATGCTGCTTCATGCCATACACATATTAAGAGAGAACACCTGTAAAAGGAAGATATTTCTGTTTATTGCCTTTTAAAGATTATTTCTTTGTATTTCCTGAATTATTGCAAGAGAAGAAATTAAAAAAAAAAAGAAAAGAGAAAATTCTCTAATCCCTGTGCACGTTTGGGTCATCTACCCTTGCCTCTACCTTTTAAATCCATAAATAAGGATTTATAACACAGAGAAAGCGGTGATTGCTGCAGCATGGACTGAAGGCAGGGAAACTGTGGCTTAGCTAGCTACATTTCTGGAAGTTCATTTCACAGCTGAATTCCTTTTTATTATTAAGTTTTCATTTGGCCATATCTGAAATTGTTTAGATCCACATAAATCTGGGACTTGATTGCCACTACAGCTATCTAACTACTCAGCTGTGTGAGAGAGAGAGATCCATGGCTGTCCACTGCTTCAGCCTACATATATTAATCCTACTCTTCGTCAATTAATAATAAAATGTTTTTAAAAAATGTACCATGCTGGTTTTCATACGCAGCATGAAGCCAACCTTTTGGTGACTTACTAAGTCTTTCTGTGATTATTAAGTATGACGGCTTGTTAATTAGCTGGCTAATCACTTTCCACATCTATCATCATAGTTTCAAAGAGCAAGTCATTTATTGGTCTACAGACCAAATCAAGTCAGGCAATATGCATTTGATTCCATGACAAAGTCCACTGATTTCAGCATTTCTTTAAATTCTTTATTTCTACGCTTTTTCAGAAAAAGGGTACTGTGCAAAGACAAACTAAAGAGGCCTGATGTCAGTGGAGAAACTGTTCAATCAAGGTAAAGCATGTAATTTCTCATGGAGCTTCAAGATGAGGACAGACTTTTTTTTGTAAATATTATATTAGAGCAAGAGTAGTATTTCTTTGTAGAGGGAAAACATTCCAAGAATGACTAAAGCCACACAATTTCTATTTTTTATATAAAAGACAATTTTCTTAGGAGAACACTAAGCTGCATAGGCATTTTATATAAGCAGTGCTTTCTCATATAAGCTAACCAGCTGACTTTCAGGAGTCAGCCCAAATGGGAAAGATTGTGTCATCTAAGACAGTAAACATGGTCCTTAAGTAAGATACCAGGTGGCTTGCAGCTCAAATCAATGATAGCATCCAATTATTACAAAATAAAATGACCCACTGAAGAAAATGGCTCTCATGGGCACCACAAATCAGAGGGACATGTTTTCTTCTGGCATGTTCTGCATTTTAAGTCCCTACAAATGTTTCTATGAACCTGTCATCCTGTTCCTGCACGAGAACAGATGATACTTATCTGCTGAAAGCACCTACAAATTTGTGAGTAAGCATATTATGCATATTCGTTATGATTTCTTTTCGACACCTCCAAACAAATGACCAAATTGCAGGTTTAATAAATTACTTTCATTATTACAGCATGTCTGCTTTTTAATTTCATTTACAAATATGAAAAAAGCTGACAACTCCCCTGCATTTGTCTGTACCAGCCACAATTCTCAGAGATACAATATACACGTCAGGTGCTTAAATTCTCGGGATACTTAAATGGTACAGGCACATTTCACAGTTTGCCCCTCTACTTTCCAGGAAAGTAGATGATCCTTCAATAACGTGGTTCTCTCTTGCTTCTGTGGCTATGAAATCCCTCTTTGCTGTAGGCACATAATATGAAATGCTTCAAAGTTTTATGTGTCTATGCTATAAAGGGATGAGCAGTTGCTCAAATAGCCTGAAAAGTTTCATGCTTATCTACAAATGGAAGAATTCATGCCAAGGTACAACACAAATAAGCCTTTGCGGAAATTTTAAGGTTTGGTAGAAGTTGGTTGAGAATCAGGTGAGAAAAAAAAAAAATC
The DNA here is from genome assembly GCF_000699145.1 of Aptenodytes forsteri. Lineage (NCBI taxonomy): Eukaryota > Metazoa > Chordata > Aves > Sphenisciformes > Spheniscidae > Aptenodytes > Aptenodytes forsteri. The sequence goes on from NW_008794281.1 coordinate 297,252, forward strand.
ATAGGCCAGTTTCCCTTTGCTGGGATATTCAGAGCTAAGGATCAGGGTATCACATCCACAGCTTTGGGTCAATTCAGCTCATCACTAGCATAGCTAACAGCCGCTGGCACTAGTAAGATTCTCCTGATATGGACTGGAAAGAACAGACCTAGAATTTGCTGTAAAGAGGGAAAAAAAAACCCACAACAAACCAGTCCCACTCCTTGAGTTAAAACAATTAGTAAACCAGTACAGAAGGAGGTTCCTCTTACTCCGTGGCAGGGCAGCAAGGCCTGCTTTGCAGCAAATTTCAGTATCTTAGTTCTACCAGGGACTCACACTGTCTCCAAAGGGGAAATTTCTATCACCAGATAGTTTGATTCCTTAAGTAGTCCCAGTGAAATCAGACTGAGAAAAAAAAACCCTGAATCGATTGCTATTAAAAAAAAATCATTATTCAGATATTACACATGCTTGTTAATACTTTAATTTTTTTTATTCCCCGACAATAAATAAATCCATTAAATAGCTAATAGAAGTTCTGTGAACCAGTTCCTGTTTAGAAAGCAATATTGCAGTTATACTGAACTTTCTCAGTATGCAGAGTCAAGCTAATCTTCTTTTTACTCAAGAACACATCAGCTCTTACTGCATTTTATGGCAACGAACACCAACAGTTTAACGATCCAAACAAGTCTTATCTTAAAACCATTGCCACTGCCACTGGGAATGAGTTAATTGCAAGAACAAATTAAACATTAATCATTTAAGTGATTTAAATTTAAGTTGTGCATACTGTTCCATTGCTCATTTTAGCATTAATACATGAAGCTGCTCAAAGCCATTAAAACACACTCGGCAATGAGGCAGGGAGATTAAAACAAGGCTGCACTACTACTTTTCTTCCTGCTCAGCTACAGGTACTACAAAACCTTCTCCTTGCACAGAACATGCTATTCAATGATTTGAAATGTGAATTTGATGAACCGTGCAAAAAGCATTACCTGTTTGCATATGGATTTGTGCTATACGTGCCCTTGCCTTTTCACCTTGCCTTCCTCGTGTCCTCTAACAGGCACCATCACCTCTAGCCACAGACACAGATGTCATTACAGGTGAGCCTGTACCCTTGATCTCTGCTCCATCAGTACAGACAAAATGAATGGCAGCTGAACTCTCCCTGCCTTGCTTCAACCAAGGGGCTGATTTGGGTCTATTTCTTCTACCAAGCCACTAATGTACAGAAATTGCATAAACTTAATTGAATTTTGACGTTGCTCTTACCCTTCCAGTTATGGCTATGATTGGCTGATGGGGATGCAGAAGTTAAGATGGATGGTAAGCACAATTGCCTACAGTTTACTGCAGAAGTCAGACAACAGTGCCTTGCAATAACTGTATGGGAGACATTACTTTACAGATAATTCTCTTGGCTTCCAGGTTACCCAATTTGCACAAAAATCAGACAGCACAGACGCAGAATAAGGAAGAGGCAGGCTTCATGACTGCTTGCTGCCCTAGTCCCTTTGATAAACCTTAACTGTCACACTGAAAATGTGAAAAGTAGCCCCCGCATGTTGAGAATATTTCTACCTAGGGTTTTAGACACCTGGATGCAGTTACAGTGTTTGTAAACGTGTTTGCAGAAAATAGGTTTAACATAGAACATATAGGAAGAAAGGCATGTCCTTTGTGTCCACATATACAAACCATCCTGCACTCGTTTCAGGTCTTTTCTTTGATCAGCATCTCTTTTGGAAGTAGTTTTATTTCAAATTCTCTCAGAAAAAATACCTACTTCCAACCTGGTTTTACACCATTGAACCATAATGAGCTAAACATTTTTTGTTCAGCTATTATATTTAGACTCAGTCCATTGGATAAAGTATATCATAATACAATGTATTCATAACTTTTCTTCTCCGGCATATATAGACTATATAAGTGACTAGCAGCTTGCAGTTCTTCTGTCTTCCCTCCAGGGATCTAAAAATGTTTTATAATGGGGAATTTAACTTCAAAGTGCTTTTGTGAATGAGATGCAGCACTTGGTATTTTTCCCTGTTCCATATACAATGAAGCTATAGCAAAGAAAGATTACATCAAAGGTCAGACAGAAGTTCACTGATGTAGCTGAAAGAGTCCTACGTGTTCCTCTTGCCTCAAGTGCAAGAAGTGTTATGAAGCAATTCCTATTAAGTATGGAGTATATTAAGGTAAACGAACCAGATCCCTAAAGGATTTACAGGCCTTAAACTATTTCAAGCTACCGGGACCTTTTGACTGGAGTGACTTTCACTAGAAGTGGTGGTATTTGAATCCAAGGAAAAGAATATAATTAACTTCTACTTCTATTATCGCAGAATACGTACTGAGAAGATGGGCCCTTCTGTCTACAGCAAAAGGGAGGGATGTTTCAACCATGTACCTAGCACTTCTGGAGGACCAAAAGGGATAGCAAAGAAACTTCCAGTAGTATAAGGCATCCTATTTCCACTGCAACCAGTCTTCTTCAGAGGAGGTTTCAACCCTACGTATTACAGGTGATGAGAAGCACCTCAGGTCAGCTAACCTTAAGGAAATAAGATGGGTCCAAAAGAAGAGGCTGAAATTTCAGTGCCCTGACACATACCTACCTAGAACAAGTCAAAGCATATGTCAAATTATTCAACAACAATCAATGTTTCTCATTAAGTTCTTTGGTTCCCATGAATTCTCTGTTTATTTGTTGGTTTTATTTTTCCCTCATTAGAAGAATGTTTCCCCAATTGCAGTTTCCTAGAAGCAAAATGTTCCTTTCTTTCTTCCTTCGTTGAAGCATCTTTCCTGGCATTTAAAAAATAAAAATAAATAAAATCAATAGTAACAGATGCCATAAAGCACTGATATCCACTGCCGGAGTTCCACCATGGGTCATGCCACCAGGGATTCAGCGACTAATGACCTCACCTCGCTCACTTAATGAACAACCGCATATGAAGAGGAGCGAGTCATTCATTATGATGTTACGATACACAGAATTGCTAGTTCTTCAAACTGTAGCCATGCGTGCTTGTTTGCATTGCCAAAACGCTGCACTTTAAATGCCAAGAGGGAACGAAACTGTTTGTGAATCACCAGACACTGCGATCAAAGTAGTTGGGCTGAAAGTGCTCAACCATGATTTATTAATAAGGTATAAAGAGAAGGCAAATAAACTAATTATAAAATGGGGCGTGTAAGAGCCAAATTCCCGAAGTAAAACGTTAAGCAATGTTCAAATGATTATCCATACAATTAGGAACACATAGTCAAATACAAATGGCCTGATAGCCAAATTCAGTGCAGTTAACGTTTAAAATACAGACCGCCCGCACGCTTGATTTGTCAGCAGCAGAGGAGTCAGGTGGCATGTGCTGAACCTAAAAATACAAGGCATCTAAAGCAGTTTAGACAATTCCATACTGCCCATGGAGAATACTAACAGAGTCCATTTCACACAGTGCCCTTGCACACACACACAAACTTGTCTCCAGTGGGCTCTTCATGTATCTCACACGATGGTGCATAAAGTCCATTTTTCAGCTGTATCACTTCTATCCTTTTTGATAGATCAGACAATGATTTACTCTGCACTCACTCATTCTACTTATGTTCAAAAAATCATGAATTCATGAAAGAATCTGCTTCCAGAAGCAGCAAATTTTTTTAAAATCATTATGTTTTATCATTACTGAAGAAGGAAAAGTTTCTCAGAAGTTGATGAAGCTGTACGCTTCGGGGATGCCAGCAGTGCTAAGTGGTCAGAAGACCACATCACTGTGTTGTCTACGCGTAGAAGAAAGTTCTCTCTGCAAGGGCAATGTAGAAGTGATTTACATTAGAAATTTCAACAACTCTAACTTTTCCATCTTTAAGTAGAAAGGTTCACTGAGCCAGCTCTTTAATTGCTGCAAACCTGCTAAGGCCCACTGAAGGCTTTTCTCCATTTTTGTGGCACCCAGAGTACCAGGTCAGTGAAGTTTGTAGTTAGGCGCTTACTTTTACAGGATAAATCCCTCCAATTTCAGCAGCATTTGTCAGTGATTAATAAAGGCACTACATGCATTCAGAGCAGCAGCAGCTCTCTCTCAATATTCACTGAAGTATAGTGCTTTGAGGGAAAACAAGTTCAACCACATATACTGCCTAATTCAGGAAAAAATACATTTATTGATTTGAATTCCACCAACCAGGTATTGACTGAATGAGATATTAAGGCCTGCATCTAATTTTAAGCACTATATTATTTCATAAAGGCGATTGCTGATCCAGTCAGGCATAGCACACATCTACAGAAACGAAGATGGGCACCTTGTACGTTCCTCTCACGTTAAGGTATTACTGTGGAGGCACAGGGCCCCAACAGTACAGAACAAAAACGGGAAAAAATGATCAATACACAACAAAAAAAATCAGAACCCAAAGAAACTCCCTGACAATTGCAGTGAGCTCTCTCTCAGCCCAGGATGGCTTAAAAACCACAGGGATCTCCAGAGGTGGTATGAAACACTTCAGTAGGCCAAAAGAGCATACGTAGTGGACTAACTTATACTAAATTAAGTTTCTTTCCCTACTACTTTCATGAACAATTCTGCAGCAGTATGTGCTTTTAGCAAAAACACTAGATCCCCAAGAGACTTTGCCTTTTTCCGAGTTAGACTAACCACCAGACCACCGCTGCTGCACCTCTTCGCAGCACATAATGAAAACGCTACGGCTTATATAGATCGTACTATTTCTTAGTCGAGGGGCACAGAATCATTTGCCAGATTGCAAATGTTAGACTGTATACAAAGGATACATGTAAAAAAAAACCTCTTTAAACAGATTTAGTGGAAACACAAACAGTATTTACTAGCTTTTAAAAACTGTTCACTGAATTCTTATTTACAAAAAGATGATGGGGATCTTCAGTAAAAAAAACCCTCTTTAAACAGATTAAGTTTAGTGGAAACACAAACAGTATTTACTAGCTTTTAAAAACTGTTCACTGAATTCTTATTTACAAAAAGATGATGGGGATCTTCAGGGTTACAACACACAACAGCTGTCTCTATAGAAGTGCCAGCCTTGACATTAACAAGATGATAAATTGACTGATTAGCTGTTGAGTAGTATTAAAGTTGAACTGAATTATACCAAGATTCAGATTTACAGTTTTTATCAGTTCTCTTACTATTGAGTAGAACAATTGGGCTGGAGAGCAGGGAGAGACATGGACAACCTCCTGTACTTGAGAGAATTTATTCTCTTCTTTAAAAAAATGCAGAAATATGTGATGTTACAACCACATTTCAACACTGACTTCATACTCAACCTAATACCAGTGACATGTATAGGCTTTTTTTTCCAAGAAAAGAAACTCACCACTCGCATTTTTGATGTGGCTGACAGAATCAGCTGGGCAAACCACTTGAAAGAGTCTTCCTCTTCAAACGGATGGACAACAGCAGGGAGGAGGTGAGGGACGCAGGCCAGCACAACCACCCTACCGAGGGGCAAAATAAAGGCAGTCCTATAGGTGATGGATGGGAAACGTACCATTATGCTTGATAAGGATCCGACTGCCTAATGGGAGATGTGGCCATGCCTATGGGGTAGCTGTAAAATGCACCTGGAAGTGGAAGAGACCTGCACTGCGACCACCGCTGGTCGCCAGGACCTCATAACAGCGCAAGATTTGGAAGAGATGGAAAACAAGACATTTTTTCAAATAAGATGAGAAATCCAAGCCTGGCGATACCATACGCAGTTACTATATCCAGCTGCAATAATGATGACACGTCACGTCCATGACCACAAGTTTTGCCTTGCAGAGAAAAGTTACTTTAAGACATGTATTAGGTTTGCATGGCAAAGTTTTGGTAGCAGGGGGGCTACAGGGGTGGCTTCTGCGAGAAGCTGCTAGAAGCTTCCCCTATGTCTGATAGAGCCAAGGCCAGCCGGCTCCAAGAGGGACCCACTGCTGGCCAAGGCTGAGACAATCGGCGACGGTGGTAGCGCCTCTCTGATAACATATTTAAGAAGGGAAAAAAAACCGTGCACAACTGCAGCGGAGAGAGAGGAGTGAGAATATGTGAGAACCACAACTCTGCAGACACCAAGGTCAGTGAAGAAGGAGGGGGAGGAGGTGCTCCAGGTGCCGGAGCAGAGATTCCCCTGCAGCCCGTGGTGAAGACCACGGTGAGGCAGGTTCTGCCCCTGCAGCCCATGGAAGGTAACAGTAGAGCAGATATCCACCTGCAGCCTGTGGAGGACCCCATGTCGGAGCAGGTGGATGCTCTGGAAGGAGGCTGTGAGCCCATGGGAGGCCTGCGCTGGAGTAGGCTCCTGGCAGGACTTGTGGACCCATGGAGAGAGGAGCCCATGCGGGAGCAAGTTTCATGGCTGGGCTTGTGACCCTGTGGAGGATCCACGCTGGAGCAGTCTGCTCCTCAAGGACTGCACACCGTGGAAAGGACACACACTGGAGCAGTTCATGAAGAACTGCAGCCCATGGAAAGGATCCACATTGGAGAAGTTCATGGAGGACTGTCTCCCATGGAAGGGACCCCACGCTGGAGCAGGGGAAGAGAGTGAGGAGGAGAGACAGTGGCAGAGACAATGTGATGAACTTACCACAACCCCCATTCCCCATCCCCCTGCACCACTGCAGGGGAGGAGGTAGAGAAAATCAAGAGTGAAGTTGAGCCAGGAAGACAGGAGGGGTTGGAGGAAGGTGTTTTAAGATTTGTTTTTATTTTCTCATTACCCTACTCTGATTTGATTGGCAATAAATTAAACTAATTTCCCCAAGTCGAGTCTGTTTTGCCCGTGACGGTAATTGGTGAGTGATCTCCCTGTCCTTATCTCAACCCACGAGCCTTTTGTTGTATTTTCTCTCCCCCGTCCAGCTGAGGGGGAGCGATAGAGCAGCTTTGGTGGGCACCTGGCGTCCAGCCAGGGTCAACCCACCACAGAGTACAGCATGCTCATTTTCATAGGCATTAACATCCCACTGGACTCAGTTAGAACTGCAGACATCAAAACATAATCAGTGGAAAACAACCTGCTTTATTAATATTGGACAAGCTATAAAAATTTAATATCTACGCTTCATTTTTAAAGTGCCTGAAATATTGTAAATGTAAATGTCATTATATTTGACATTTATAATTGACTAGAGTCACATTTACAACGTTATTGGCAATATTGCCTACCCTGTAGTGGAGGTAAGCAGAGATTTTGTACCTATTTAACGCTTCAACAACATAAAAATAAGGCAGTTGAACAATTTTATCATATGTTGGCACCCTTATTTCTAATTAAAGCACAGTACGGCTGACTTCTGTGGAACAATATCCATCTTCCACAACTGTCCAGACTTGCTTATATTGCTAGCAAAAATACCCATTAATTTAAGGCCATTTGGCTCTAACAGATTCATCTCAGATAATATAATGGCATTAGACTCCTTTTGCAGCACCCTTTTGCTGGGAGAGACACCTTTTTCTTTCTTTCTATAAAGATAGCACTTCGAACTACACTCCATCAAGTAAATTAAGGTAAGGAGCATAAACTGAAATTGCAAAAAAATGTTGTATATAAAAATGCGTTGTGCCCTGGAATTTGCACAGTTAACCCATAGCAGAGGCATACCTCCCGCACAAACAGCTAAGCTGGGCTTCCAAAGCCTGACTAAATCTTCAGCCTTGCAGAGTAATGACAGAATGAAAAATATTTGCATAAGCTTGTAACTTGAGCAAGCATAATATGGGTGAAGCATGGGAATACAAAGCGGTTTTCACCGAGACACAGTTATTCTAAAACACAAAGGTACATATTAATTGTAAAAACAAGATACATGTCCTGAAAAGTCATTTAGGCTGATATAGTTTAAAAGGAACACATATGCCTGCTACATGCTTTAAAATAATAGTCCTCACCTTCCAAAAGCAACAATCCCACAAGGCAATCCTAGTGCAGTTGGTGCTGGGAATGGAATGCTAATCCTGGAAGCACAGTGTCTGCATATGAATGAGCCCCTCTTTGGGTCCCTAACATTTAATAATCTTTGATAAATGCAACGAGCAGGAGCATTTTATCCAACGCCGCTGAAATCTGAAACGTGTTTCCTCAAGCGTCGGCAGGATATACAACAAAAATTTATTTTGCAAAAAGCGCTGTAAAAATGAATATTATTTGTCTCTCTCATTACAGGCTGGAAACTTGAAAGTGTGTTTTAAGCTAATGGTGGGTCTTAGTATTTCCCATATTAAAGAAAGAAATTCATTTTGCAGCTCCACACACCACTAGTTTGGGCAAGAATTAGGCTGGCTCTGTGGCCACGAAGTAAAATTGATCAGTAACAACACTGAAGTTTCTCCCTATATCTTCCAGATCACCACCAAAAAACCCCCCACCACACCGCAGCATCTTTCTCCTACTTTCCACTGCAATCAACTCCATCATCCAGGCTGCTCGTACGTAGTAATCTGTTCTTGAGAACTGTAATTGCACACTCAATAAACCTATATCTTATCTGAAAGAGAAGCCGGTAATTGCCTGAAAGAAATGGATCTTGTTGTGGAAGGATATAAGACAGTGTCAGATGTATTGTTAGCCACTCTGATAACTGATGCTTTCGTGTTGGTTTCATTCTTTTGGCTTGGGGTTTTGTGTTTTTGGGGGTTTTTTTGTTTGTTTTTGAAGATTAGCATCTAGCAAAGATTTATGAAAAACTGCAATTTTCCTACAAAAATGCCAGCCAATTTTTTTTTTTTTTTTTGGTCAAAACAAAACCCTATTTTTAAAGTTACTAAATATTTTGGAAGCTCAACACTGTAGAAAAAATGCTGGCAGATCAATACCTACTTCTCACTATCAAACTAATCTTCACTGGCTTCTGAATAATTCAGGCTCATTAGACTTCCAAGCTGTCTGGCCTAAAGGTTACGTGAGATATGCATCAATCTGTCAGAAAGGTGACAAACATTTTTTCAGCCCTTTTCCATCCACACACTCTGTATTTGTACAATTATAATCATTTCAAAGCCTTCAGTTAAATCACTATTAGTCTGCAACCCTCTGTCCCAACACACTCTGTTTGTACAATTATAATCATTTCAAAGCCTTCAGTTAAATCACTATTAGTCTGCAACCCTCTCTATCGAAACAACCCCCACAACGCACGCATGGGGAGCCGGGGGAGTATAAGCAAAAGATTCTTAAATGTCATTTTGTATAAGGCTACAGACTTCTTTTTTTTAAAAAAATCCAAACCACAACACACCAATTCGGTGAAGAGAGGATATATTCAGAGAAACACCAATGCAACCGTATTTGATTTACCAACTGTATTACTTAACTCTCGCATTTACCAGAGGGCTTTAGCTATTCTCTCCTTTTGTTTCATCGCCATCTTACCAGCGCTGGCAAAGATTCAGCTGTCAATTAAATAATCACAGGACATTATTGTTTTGGTTCCTCGAACTAATAGCAACGATGACTGTCAGGTACAGACACCCCCTCTGCTATGGTTAGGTAATCCTAAATCACACCTCCCGTAACCTTTTCTTCTGTAATATAAGGACACATCACTAAAGAATTACTAATGGATGTGGTCAAAGTATTTTTATTTTTCAAAATGTCAGCACATCAAAACCAAAAATAAGTCACAGAGTACGTGGGTGACGATGTCCAAGCTATAGCTGTGGTTCAGCGGTAGGAATTTCAGTCCCGATCACTCTGAAACCCTGGTTGTACGTCACATTTGGGTGCCCACTCCCAATAAGATGTTTTCTCTAACTTATCATAGCATTGTATATGTAAAGTAAATTTTCAAAAAATATTTCTGAAAGCATGAACTTCTTTATGCAAAGCAGAAAATAAAGAAGGGAGCGATGAGAACATAGACAGCAGCTTGTGTACAGAACATAGTGCCACGGTTCACCCTCTTATAATATAGAGGGACATTTAGTAAAGTTCAAAGAGAGTGAAACTGAAAACTGACCTGAGATTTTAAACCTATAGTACTCATCTCCACAGTGGATCACTGAGATCAAAAACTTGATATACAGCGCTAAATTAGATCATCTCCCAGGCTAGATTCAGTTGATTTACCTCTAATAAGAAAAAAAATAAGCTTTTATGGCCAATAATTCGTTAGCTACCTTGAACTAGTAGGAATACTGTATGACAAAACTCCTTGAATTGTGCTCAGTAGGACATTTATCACTAAAAATTAGGATCATCAGGTATTTTGGATTATCGAGTTCTGGTAACATGGGTGTAAGGAAGTACATAAGCAACAGAAACGTGAGTTTTCAGAGATTCACCATGCAGTAATCTAGGTGCCCGTTCAGCAGAATTTTCTTTACAGAAGGCCAATTTGGTTTCCGCAGTCTCCAACTAATGTGGAAGATGAGCATTTCTCCCATGCTAGTGTGATCTCCGATTTGACATTAAAAAAAAAAAAATCATCGATCCGATCTGGAGCAATTTTAAAAAGAGCACTAACCTTGGAAAGTAGGTATCTTGTCTCCGGTGGACAAAATCGCCCATGATTTCAAGCTATGATTCGAGTTGAATGCAATAAATGACTTGAAAAATTGAACCTCACATCGTTGGTCACCAAAAGAGAACTGACAGTGACAGGTTCCTTCAAAACCATGTATGCGCCTCCCTGAATGAGGATATCCATGGTATTTTAGTATCCACTAAGCTGACAGTACCGACCAACAAGGGTACTGGATAGTTACAAACTCAGTCCATGCCAAGATGGTCTGAAGAAGAAAATAGAAAGGAATGAGGGAAGTTAACAGCTGTTAACAGAAATTAAGGCATGCATCCACATATCTGGTAAGCGTTCACATTTTCAATGGACTCTGAGGCCTCGAAGAGCTAAAAATATTCAAAAATACTTTGTTTCCTCCTGCCGGCCATAAAATTGGCCATTGCAAAGTGCAGAAGGGGACATCTATTTCCCTTGGCAAGGTCTCTCCCACGCTGCAGTCGTCCATCTTTCTCCTAGGTTAAGATGTATCATCTCACACGTGTTTTATCATCTGGCTGATGCTGTTCAGTTCCAGGCACAATTAAAGGTGTCTTATCCAGACAGTCAAAAAGTCCACCACTTCTTCCACATCCCACCGTCTGGACCGTGTTCAGAAACCATGAACTTTTTAATCCCTTATGGCGCTTGAGAACCTAACCCCTACACCATTTTCTCCTTTCTCTTAAAATTCAATCCAGTCAAACACATTGGGGATTACTGCAAGTACAGGGTAAGATTAGAAGAAGTTTTACCTCTGACTTTCAAGGGTATTTCTGCCCCCCACAAATCTCTCCAGAGAGGAAGAACATATACATGGTGCATGTATTTTGGGTTTTAATTGTTTCTCTGTTAACTCCTTTTAGTTATGGTCTAGTTGCAGGAATAAACTTTTTTTTATATTACTACTAATGTTTAGCAATGATAAAGGTGAAAGCGGGATAATATATCATTAACCCAGACCTTCTCCAACACGTTACTGTATGACATGTCACATCTTTACCCTTGCTTCGAAAACAAAACTTCATAGAGCAGACTTTTTTTTTTAATTAAGCATTTATATGAAAAAGTTTCTGTTAAGGTCTATGTAACCCCTGAATGAAGGGCTCAGGTTCTGATTTTGCCTGTATTTCTAATTCTCAGGCTTTACAAGCTGTGAGCTTCCTGCCTCCGTACAGCCCCCTGATTCAAGGCAAGGCTACGACCGCAAGGCTGAACTGACTCAACCCTATAAATCTTCCTTTCAAAACGCTCTACAGCTGTCTTTTCATTCAAGAAGTATCTTCCAATCCCATTACTACTTAATCCCTTTATAATCCAATCAACCTCGGCAGCATCATGTCAGCTCCCTCTGTCAACACTGTAACCCTGTAATATTTCATTCTGGGAAAGAGCAGCACTACTTCCCATTTCCAGAAAAATTTTAATTCCTACCCTTGACCCAGCCTTGTTCCGGATTCATCTTCAATTGCCGTAACCACATCAGAAAGACCGACTGTATCTTCCGCATATCTTCATCTTATATGGGGCAGAAAGAAAAATTAAACTTTCCCAGCTATTTCTAAGGAAATAAAATACCTGGCATAATTCAGACAGTAATTTGGTTTGGTTCACACCTCTGTTTTAGCTGAAAAAAATAAAATTCACAGTTGGGTTATCATGGAGTAAACTGTAAAGATACTCCCCAGAGGCGAGAGTCCTGCAATTGGGTTTCTTTTCATAGCTATTTTTCTTTTTCCTCCTCCTCCACCTCCTATTTTTATGGAAGTAGTAAATAGCCCATAAAGTAAACACCCCCGTGGCACATTTTGTGGACTACACAGCTGATTACATATCACTACTGTTTGTGCATACTCCTGGCAGTTTTGAAGGAGGCAATCGATGGATTTGTGCTGCTGAGGTCATCATCTTCACCTGAAACACGCTTGGACAGGGCAAGACACAGCTTTAAGCTGGCACGACACCAGATTCTTTGCATTGCTGCTACGTGGACACAGCAACTACCCGAACCCTCCTAAACTAGGTTCCATCGCAAACATTTTCATCTGCACTGGGCTGCCACCCATCCAGCCTTCCCTGAGAGCGTTACAGGACTGGGTACCCACACACAGCATTCGCCGTTTGTGGCTCTATCTTATGACATCTAAATGTCCCAGCTCTAATCCCGTTGTTTCAAGCCAAATGGAAAAACAATATATTCGAGCAGTGACCTCTATTGTCTGTAAGACTTTATTAACTGGAAGCTTAACAAATAACATTTAAATTTCAGGCATGAAAAATTAACTAATGTATTATGCAGAGCTAATTGATGGACTGTACCGGATTGGAACAGCCAACAGTGTATTCCCAAGCCCTGAAACATTGCAGCCACCGAACAGAAATAAAAAAAAGCTTTAACTGCTAATTCCTTCTGCCACTATCAGACTAAGAAGAAAAAAAGGTCATTAAGTAGACTGAAACCAATACATTCATCTCTGGAGGGCCAAGAAACCACTACTAGATATATGAAGGAGGTAAATTTCAGTTTTCCAAGGTTTTGATCAAGTTTTCACCATTTCTTCTAGTCCTTTTTCTTCATTTCACTTAAGCTAATAGCAAACCAAATAACCTCAACTTCTTTATTTAGTTACTAAAAAATATGACCTTAAGAAAGAATGCATTTTTTAGCTTTTTATATTTATGGGGTTTTTTTCCAGTTACTAATATTCTTTATAAAAAGCTCCTACTTTAATGTAGCCCAGGAACACAAGAGGTCTAAAGGCACTCCCTGGTCAAAGACACCAAGGATTTTGTAAACCCGCGACATGTTCCTGCCAACAGGGAGGTCTAAAGGCACTCCCTGGTCAAAGACACCAAGGATTTTGTAAACCCGTGACATGTTCCTGCTTCCCTTACGGCGTATCATCATCCTTACAGTCCACAGGAGGACACAACCCTGTAACCATAGAAACATGGATGTTCCTGTGGACATTTTCTGCCTATTATATTAAAAAAAAAAAGAACTGAGCCTTGTTTGCTCTCTCCACAATGTTGTCTCAACACGACTTGAAAAGAAAAATCCCATGTTCATTTTAAACCAGGGCAGCAGCTCGCAGCCCCTTGCCTTCTCTCTCTTCTGGGATGAATACAGGAATATAGCATGGCTCGGCTTTGCATTTGAGCCCCTTCCTCGTGCTGTCTGCCACTGATCTTATTTGCCACCCAGCCGGTCAAAGAGTAGGCAGCGATCACCGTCACGCTCAACAGCAGTTACGACTCAAAGAAATGAGTAGGGTTTTTCCTAAAATGTTGGGGTGTACCTATTCCTCTCTCCCAACACACAAGACATTTCTTCCCATCTTCTGTTTTTCCTCTAAGTGCTGGCACTTCATAGAGCAGGTACCCTGGGATCTATAAAATTGCCATTTGCCACAATTAACAGAAGAGCAATGAAACGGAGACCGCAGCCGTTGCCCCTTCAGCCACCCACCCCCTGTAGTGAGCAGCCAGACGTAGCCCAGGACTGAGCGGGAGCACTGCACCCATCTTGGTCAACTGGCTTTTTTCTCTTAAAGAATTGCCTTATTCAAGTAAGCAGGCTGCAGCTGGATAGTACTGGCAGAATTAAGACCTAATGTTAAGAGCTACAGTAGGTAAGACTACCATATATTACAGTTCTCAAAAAATTAGACTGTTATTCACTGTTTGAAGATATGTATTTATTTAACCATGAAAAGCTAGCACATTAAAAAAATATTTTCATAGTATCCATGGCCAAGCAGTAAGAGACAAAACGTTTTGACAGAGTCTTCAGTTAAGACTGATTTAGAAGGAGGTTTAGCTACTATTCAAAAAAATTAACACATCAAATTAGATCTGGGAAAATCAGCAGTAACAGCTATTTTGTGTATGTCCAGAAAATACTTTTACTCATGTAATGCGTTCTGAAATACTCTCAGCATCCTAAATGCTGCACAGGCCCTTTAAATCTCTGAAAATTCACGATATTCCCTGGGCAAAGGATGAAGTGCTCCACTCCATACACAATTACACATTTACTGAAGTCAGATGGTAGGAAGAATAAAAACCTTTTCCTCCCCTGGCAATATAATTCAATAATTGTAAGTCAGTAAAGCATTATAAACAATTTCAGCATTTACAACGCAGGCTTTACTGGGCATATTACTTCAAGACAATTAAAGATAATGACTGATACGAATCTCTAGTCACAGATATTTACAAAAAAATGTACATTAGTCAACATTAACATGAAAAAATTAGGCACAGAGAAGTTAAAACATTAGAACTATGAAGCTCCTAGAGGAATTTTAATCATGCCTATTTTATATCTCATGCAATATACCATGCAACTTCAAACATTCACATAAATTCCTGAATGTGTATGCAACATAGCCAATGATAAAACTTGCTAGAGGAACCCTTGTACCTCATGAGCTTTGCAGTTCTTCATATTTTCATGTTAAGTTTGTCCACCAGTGTACACTGCAGTTAATTTCCTTTTTTTATATATACAAATAAAACATACAAAAACCCTCTTTGGCACCAAGGAGCCATTTAGGTCTTAAATCAAAAGCTATTCACTGCAATTCAGTCTTTTTAAACTCTGTTTATTTCATCTTACAGGAAATTTTTTACATATTCATTCCCAAAGTGCCTAATCAATCATTATTTAAAAAAAAAAATCACAAAGGCTTTTTTAAATTCAAATATGAATTAATTATCTATCCTCGGTGAAGGAAACTCTCTTACGTTTCCAGTGACTGATTCTGGACATTAGGACAAGGGTGAAATTTTATTTTTACTTTATATTTTAGCTCTGCCCATTAGATGCAAACTCTTAGGTGTGAAACCAAAGAAAATACCAAATGGGTAGTTTAAATTGCTCAATAAAGTCGAACTGTAATAAAGCATAAAATGCTCACTCATTAGGTTGTCACCTACAGATTTCAAGATAGCTACTCACAGGCAGCCGCTGCATAACAGGCAAATTCCACATGTTTAAAAAGGTTTTTGGCTGCCTGTGTAAATTGTCTCTCAGCTAGAGAAACAGGTGTCCCCGGTTAACTGAAAATCAACAGGGACAACATCTAATTAAGATGACAGTGGAACTGCGATGCCATAAAGGGACGAAGATTCTCCAAAGTCAAAAGGTTATAATACATGGAACCAAACCTTAACACGCACACACACACAGAGCCAAGCAGAAGCATTTCTCCTTACGAAGTATTACGTCAGTGTTTTATTGCTTCTAAAATGCCAAATGAATGATTTTTTGGCTTTGGTTTGACATCATTCATGGTATTCAAAAAAAAAAAATGACGAGCACAGTGTTTTACAGAGGTGCTGGTAAGTAGTTAAGCAGGGCATTTGTCAACTTCTTGTTCAGAAATTAAATTTGATGCTGCCACATAAATAGACTGCTGCTGCATGAACCCCGCCTGTGACCAAACGGGCTTGGTCCTCAGCCATAAGGAACCCTTGTTTTCTCTATGAGCTCTGGGTTATACTCAAAGAAAAGACTCTATGGTCATGTCAGTCATCCACCACAAATATTTAGGACAGTGCTATAGACTGATGAAGCTACATTAATTTACAGACTTCACAGCTGATTGTGATTTTTTTTCCATTGCAACACTATTCCCTATCTTAATAGAAGACATTTAATACTAAAACCTGTTGCGTGGTCCCAACAAGAGTAGTCAAAGAAAGGATAGTCAAAAACCAGTGATTTTAGCTTTTCACCTACCTTACCAAAATAAAGCTAGAGCTCCGCATCACAGCTTGTGCCTCAAACCTATGTTTCATGAACGGTTGTGTTATCCCAAAATTCCTTCAATGCCGTAACAGATATCAAGAAGTTACAACCTCAAATGTGCTTTTTGAGGCAAAAAAACCCCACTCCAGCCCAATAAACATGACTCAGGCTATAAATACATTATCAAGAGCATCACCAACTGCAAGCGGTCGCACCCCCATGAGACGACAGTAACTTCTCCCATCGGATTTTGGCCTAAACATTTGTAGCATGACTATTTTGCTCATTTTCATAGGCTTAAATACAGGGGGTTGGGGTTTTTGTTTGCTTGTTTTTAAATAGAATGAAGTACTTCCCATTTCACAAGCATGTAGTGACCACTGTCTTTATCATATATCATCTGAGCAACAACCTCCCATGAGTAGCTGCTCCCCTTTCCGAACAGAACGAAGCTCAGCACAGTTTCCCTCCATTGTTTAGAAACAGGACGCCAGCAGATGCAGAAAGCATGAATTTCTAACTGAAAGCATGTACACAGTACTGAGCAAAAACCTAAAACTCAAAACCACGCTATGACTCTCAGTGTGGGGCTTAAAATCAAAGTGAGGAGAGGGGGCTTTCTCAAGAGTTCAAGGACAGAAGGGATCACTGGCCCTTCTGTGTTCCCTCTCAAACACTGGCCATTAAGTTTCAAGCCGAGACCAGTAACTTGTAATTGATTAAAGCTAACTCTCTCGAAACCATCCAAGTATTGAATTAAAAGCACCAAGAGAGGTGCTGCAAGTTTTGATAAGGCTTTTGCAATGTTTAACACCCTCGCTTTTGAAAATGTTCTTAATTTCACACTTAGATGACCTGGCTTCAGCTTCCAGGGGTTGATTTTTGTTATAGCTTTCCTGCTACTCAGTATTTTCTCACAGTGAAGTTATTAATATACTGTAATCAAGCCACCTTTATTTATTCCTTTTGATAGGCAGAACATCAAATCTATCTGACAAAACATTCCACAACCATCGCTTCATCCTCAGCATTGACTGAAAACTTCATAGGTTAGATAGAGAAGAATAGATTTTTATCTCATCTCACACAACAGAGATAACCACCGTGTTATTTGCATACCTTAAATCTGAAGGTCTAAATACTTTGGCCTAAAATTCACATTTCTTTTTTTATTGTGATCACAGTGAAGCTTTTACCAGCTCCTTTGTAAACCAGTATCTCTGATATTGCTGCTTACATAAAATATTTAACAATATTCATAATGGTAATGAAGGGTAAACTGGTTACGATCATATAAACGTTCATTCACACCTTGGACTGCGTAGGAACGCAAGCCGCGTGGGACAAGAACTGGAAACAGCAATTTCTTATTACACTTGTAAGCTTCCCGGCTCCAATTAGGATAAATATGAATATAAATCTTTGTCTTTTTATTGCCCATTTATAGAAGGTGACATACCCAAATGTCTCAGACTCCAAGGAGTCAGATGGAGCTACGAAGACCACCTTCATGGAAAGGCTTCTTCATCCCAGGCACAGGTGGGACACACTTGGGAGAGCAATGGCAACGCTGATGCTGGGATCACAACACTACAGCAGCTCCAAGCAATGCTTCCACTCAGCAGCATAGGAGACTAAAATTGCACCAAGCCACCTAACATCAGGATAACGTGCAAAGGTGACGAGATCAGTGCAGGAAAGACACAGACCTGTGGAGCGGGTCCAGAGGAGGGCCACAAAGATGATCAGAGGGATAGAACACCTCTCCTATGAAGAAAGGCTGAGAGAGTTGGGGTTGTTCAGCCTAGAGAAGAGAAGGCTTCGGGGAGACCTTCTTGCAGCCTTTCAATTCTTGAAGGGTGCTTCTAAGAAAGATGGGGACAGACTTTTTAGCAGAGCCTGTAGCAACAGGACAAGGGATAATGGCTTTAAACTAAAGGGGGGTAGATTCATACTAGATCTAAGGAAGAAGTGTTTTACGCTGAGGGTGGTGAAGCACTGGCCCAGGTTGCCCCGAGAGGTGGTGGATGCCCCATCCCTGGAAACATTCAAGGTCAGGTTGGACAGGGCTCTGAGCAACCTGATCTAGTTGAAGATGTCCTCGTTGCAGGGGGGTTGGACTACATGACCTTTAGAGGTCCCTTCCAACCCAAACTATCCTATGATTCTGTGAATCCTTGACCTCCTCTCCTGTTCAGCAGCCTCACTAACACAGGTTATTCAGGAAGTCATGACACCTAAGGCCCCATTCCATGTGTGAACTCCTCACCCAGGGAGTCCCAGAGGAACACCTATTAGCTGTTCACCCCTCTCATTAATCACAAGGTAACCAGCACTGCTTCCAGATACCTTTTAACGCATCAAACAAGGTACATTACCTTATTTCATCCTGAAGCCTATGCAACCATAGGGTGTCAGTAGTACTTGGCTAGGAAGTCACTCAGGACTTCCACACACTATAACAGCCAAGAAGCCATGCCACAATACGTAACGAACTTCATAAAACACAAACTAAACAGCTAGAAAGAAATACTGCTGAGATGACAAGCAGATACGACAGTAATCTGCTTATCGGTTTAGCCTGTCCTCCAAGTCTAGATTTCATAAGAGAACTACTCACTTTAAACGTTAAATGCTGGCTGGGACAGGAAAGCTTAACTGCTCCTCTCACCATTAGATGATGCTGTTAATGAATTAAAGCACAGGCAAGATAGGAGGGGGAATCTGGGGTTTCCATTGACAGGACAGCGATGACCAAAACTTATCACTAAGCGCCACTGCAGATCTCCAGTTTACACTTGAGTCCCGAGACCCCAGGGCTTTAGTCGGCAGATTTTAGTGCTTTAGTCGGTAGCACTGAGGATATCTGATAAACAGGTGTCTTAGTGGCAACCTCTGCATCCAGAAATGCTGAAGCAAGAGCTACAGCAACATTGTTATGGCTTACACCAAATAGGACATCGGCCCACCTCTATAAAACAGCAGTGTATCTAAGCAGAGAGTTGCAACATGGAATAAATTAAATCATTTCATTACCTGAGCACTATGAAGAGCGAGAATTGCCTTACCACCTAGCTGATTCACAAAAGTCACTGATGGAATAAGGTGTAATGCTTAAATTCTGCCCAGTTCACCCTAATCCCACCCGACGGGGACAAAACTTTCCCTGGATGCAAGCTACAGCCATGACGAACCAATTCTGCTTTAGGATACATGAGGGTGCTTATGTGGCACCTGCATTAGAGCAAAATTAGTTTTATATCTTCTACAATGAGAATTCAAAATCTGTTAGCACTTTAATACAAAAAAATGTGCTGATATTCATTGAGAACTAACTGCAAACTTAACTCTGCATTTAAAATCAGTTTAATTCTTGCAAGGTAAAGGCGTAATTCCTCTATTTACTTTCCTTCCAAAAGATCTCTTTGGTTTTGTTTAGCTGTAACTGTTTTGTTCAGTTTGCATCTATATACAGCAGCTGCCAGGCAGTTTCAAATGTTTCTTCAAAGCTTTGGTTGCAAGCTTTCAACAGGTAATTAAGTTACAGCCACATGTGCATGGCAGCTTTTTGAAATAAGCCAATTCACAGTGCAGGCTTCAGTTACAGGTAGTTAAAAGTTCTCTGATACAGCAAAACACACCCAAAACAGCTGACCTACGGGCAGAAAAGCTCCAAAACATATGTAAAACTGAAACACCATATAAATTACTTGCCTGAAACTGCAGCAAGGAAAAAACCAACAGGGGACAATAAACCAACTTGCATTGCAAAAGTGCAATGAAATGCCCACCTGCAGCTCTCAGCCACTTACCTCCTTCCCCGACCCCGTTGACTCTGCTACAAGTATCAGTAGGGAATAAAAATTTAGATTTAGATGAGATATTAGGAAGAAATTCTTTACTGTGAGGGTGGTGAGGCACTGGAACGGGTTGCCCAGAGAAGCTGTGTATGCCCCATCCCTGGAAGTGTTCGAGGCCAGGTTGGATGAGGCGTTGAGCAACCTGGTCTAGTGGAAGGTGTCCCTGCCCATGGCAGGGGGTTGGAACCAGATGATCTTTAAGGTCCCCTCCAACTCAAACCATTCTATGATTCTATGAAAAAGTATTTTCAACTTCTACGCACCTTCCATTTAAATCCCCTCCCAGAGTCGAATGGTGACCGCCGAGGAAGGGAGAGGAGTGCCAGGTTAGCCAGGGCAACCTCTAGCCTGCAGGAGTTCATTTTGCCAAGAGAAATAAGGAAGGGACAATCCTACTGCCGGAATCATGCAGCAAGGAAAAAGTTAAAGCCTATAGGCAAGGCTGGAGCTGGATATAGCCGCAAAATTAAGGCAGAGCCGGCAAACCAGGTACTTCTGTAACTGTGCTTGGGCTAACTGGGGGATGCAGCAGTAGTACAAGGCAGGCCAACCCACAAGCAAATGGTGCAGAACAACTGTGCGTGACGAGATGACAGCACAGGCAGGCAAGACAACAGGGTTTTTTGGTGAAATTACAGCACCAAACATTTCCTTGCTACCAGCCCCAGTAAGAGATTCTTCGACTCAAAAGTTCGTATGTGCTTAATCAAAGGCAGGAAGACCAAGAACCAGTCAACAGGAATATTTAGGTTTACTTCAGGAGAAGGACATCAGACAGTCACGGCAACTAGTGACAGAGCTTTCAGTCATCGATCTTGTGATGTTTGGGGATTTCTACACTTAAATTCCAGTTTCAGTGATATCCGAGAAGCAGAGAAAAGTTTACAAGTATATGCACTTATGGCTCAAAAATCGTAGGATTTTGTTTGTTTGTTTAAATCTTTCTTTCAATCAACCTCATCTGAAAAGAGAACAATGTGTTCTTTTGAATGCCTCAGGATTCAGCCCAAGGAGAAACATTCCCTACCCTGGGACTGGGCAGTCAAGCGTAAGCAGAAAATTACCATAATGATACATGAAGGTTTTTGCATCCTCCTCACAACAAATACAATGCTCATTTAGATTCATGGAGTACAAGATATTTTCATCTAAAATTGGCTTTTTTCCCCCCATTAGAATCCCATAGGGCTTGTTTAATTACTGCTAATGAGAATGAGTTGTTACATACTACCTGTTCATTTCTTTTCAGATTTATTTTTAATACCAACCCATTCCCCTTGGGAAAATGACCATCATTATCACACAGTCCTCTGAGAAGCACAAAATAACAGCTGTCACTTTGGGTCACCATAGCAACACTACTGTAACTACACCAAATGCGGTTCAACAGGAGAATGAATATATATATACGCACACACACAGAGGTGAGGATAATAAATTACTCGTAACATAGTTCAGGGAGTTCTCATTTCAACAACGATGTGCTTCCCCCTCCCTTTGCCAAACTCAACCAGTTTAAGCTTAGCACATCCCGGAGCAGCAGTGGATAATGCTGCAGATCATCTCCTCCAGAGCCTCCATCACCCAGCAATCTCCCAACCTCATGGTATTGTGAAATATCACATTCTCTCTCACAGTGCCAACAAAAGCAAGTTTTGGGGGATTTCCACACACCCCCCCTCTGGATTCAGATGCGTTGCCTAGAGGCTCCTGCTGTCACGTAAAGCCACTTCTGCTGGGTGTCTGGCAGAGCAGCCCTTGCCAAGCCAAGCTGCTAAGGCAGCACGGGCCACCGCTAGCCACCTCTGCTTTCTGCTTGCCCACAGGCGAGGAGGCACCTTGTCAAACAGGGATGCAGTCGTCATTTGGTGCACTAATTTAAAGAGACTGCCAAATACTGTCAGAAACGCCGTCATATCACAGCCCAGCAAATAGGTGATCTAGTCACATGCTGTAACCACATCAGTTCCCAAGGGATTCGCCCATTTAAGTGCCATTAACGTTAATGGGAATTATGTGCAAAGCACAAAGACATCCGAGTCAAACAAGCTTGTAAGAGCAAATCCACTGTCAGAAGCAGAAGTTAAAAGCTTGCCGTTATTTTTGGTGGGAGAAAGGTTGGATCCCAACCCAGTTAAATCAGCTAATCCTTTTGTATAGAAACGAGCTCAAAAGGTAAATTCTGAAAATTGAATATCTGGCTTCTTAGTCTTCACTTCTCAACAGAAAATACTGCCTTTTTATTTTTTGCATTTTTTCTGCTATGATTTTTTTTTATCTGGAAGAGGTCAAAGTATTTTATGAATATTAGTTCATTAGTCCTCACAACACTAATAAATCCAGGCATCCTAACTCGCCTGTGGACAAACGGAATTTCGCCACAGTCACCAAGAGACAATTTCTGGGCCACTTTCTCATGAAAAGCACGACAGCTGTGGTTGAAAATCTCCTTTGGCAGGTTTTTTTCCCCTTCTGATCTATACTGTCTACTTTATTTTGCATTCAATCATGTGTTTAAATACACAGCGTAGCTTAAATGGAAGCTTGTTTTCCTTCCTGCCCCCCCATCACCCCATTAGACTGAGGGAAAAATGTTAATATCTATGCATGACATTCCTGATAACAGACCAGTAGTTTACAACAAACAGTATACTTTGAGAAGTTTAAGCTTTCAGTTATTTCTCATTTGTGAAGTCACATTTTCTGACTTTAAATTTTTGGCCCTTTTTTCCATAGTGTCAAAAAAAATTCTACAGTATTACATTCTTAAGAAAAAGAAACAATTTTTAGCTTCATAATTTTCTAAGTTCTGTTGTAGTCACTTTTAATCATCAAATTCACTACTTTCACCGGCAATTTAACATGAACAGAATATAGTATGCTCAAATAAAGGTCTCCATACTGTAAAACTAAAGAAGAAAGAAAATGCTATGGCAGATGTCCTATATCACACTGATGAAAAGAATGTGAAAATGTTTTCTGTTATTTTATATCCTTCTTCTACATTATAGTTTTCCCCATCTTTCTAGATAGACAAACAGACCAAAGTCCCTCTTATCTGGTCCCGGAAAGCAGAAGCCTAGAATTATTTTATTGTCTGAACTGGAGTTGAATGGCCATTCTGAATTACCCAGGGCAATGAGCCTGATAGAAAAACCTCCCGGGGCAGATCATCTCTTGTAGTGTTATTTTCTGAGCTTAACAATGAATTCCTCAAACCTCATAACCAGCTGCAAAAAAAGAGCTTCCTCCCTGTATTTGTTTTGAAGATCCCACCATTTTATTTCATCATTTCCTTCTTTGGACCTGTGTTGTGAGAGGGAGAAACACAGTTCCTAAATTTACTTTCTCTATAGGATTAGGTGCCTCACAGACCTTTCCCAGACCCTCTCATTTCCAGCTTTGCAAACAGAAGCATCCCAATCTTCACCAGTTTCCTCTTGAAGAGATTTTTCGTGTCTTTGATTATTCTCTTCAACTTTTCTTTACTCCTTCTAGCTGTTTACTGAGAGATGTGCAATAACAAGCATCCAACTCCAGACGAAGCTTCATTACCCATCCACGCAACAGCCTATGAAACACTAACCGCACTATTCCACCTTCCGCAACCTCACGTCTTATTTGCTTTTTTGATTATAGGTACCTCTAAACGGAAGCTTTAACGGAACAAGATATAATAATACTCGTGCTTTTCTTTGAGCAGAAATAGGGTTTAATATCATTTCACTACAGGGCTGATTTATAACCATCTTGTTTGTGCTAAGTATGCAATAGCGGCATTTATTTTGAACTCCATTACAGTAAAACTACACCTAAAACTGCATGTTAAGCCACAGGTGCACATCAAAGAGCTTAGCAGTAATACCAGTATAAGGAATGTCTGACCTGCCTTCATCCGCCCCTTTTTCCTCCACCAGATCACATAGTTTGTCACCCCCTCAGCTGGGAGAGCACGAGGTGTTTGCGGGGCCATGCTCCAAGCCGAACGTCCCTCAGATTCCTCGGTATCATCCACAGCCTCATCCCTGAAAGGTGTGCTGGCACAGCGGAGAAGACAGCATTTCATGAGCTGGTAGTGGGATTACTTTAATCTGTAGCTGAACATTTTATATGCGGAAATTACATTTTTAGTGGTGGTGAATTTTAAGACTGCAGTAATCTGCTTTTCAGGTACAATTTAGCATTTTTTCGCTACACAATTCCTGCACCACTGTAAATTACATGCAGTCTAATCTCCCTTCTTTTCTGTTTCCATAAGTCTCCTTTGTGTTTCTTCAGTGATGTAAAGAAGACTTAACAATACACAATTTTGCACCAATTTAACTCATTCAGTTTAAAAGAACCAATTCAGTTAAATGAGAACAACTCCCTGGTGAAGATACAGATTAAACAATACTGGTGTAAAAGGGAAAAAAAACCCACACCTCTCACTCTTCATACACGTGGATCAATGTTACCGCTATTTAAATGATGAATGACAGCTCTGAATCTTTTTTCTTATATTTCTTCCTGACGGTCTCTGGCACAGTGCCTTGTCTTTAGCTAAGAGAATAGCGCAGCTTGGGGAAGGGAAGTCTCTGCAAAGATGAAACCAGCTATGAAAAGCTGTCTTTCCTCAACTGGAGCTGACTGAACACGAGCCCAGTCACTCCGACGGCTGCAGGGTGTGCTGGCAGTGGCAGGAGCTGAACACAACTCAGAAAGAACAGATTATTCTTCCTCTCCTCCTATTCAAGACCACCCTAGCATCCATAATCATGGGGACCCAGTCTAGGTTTTGATATGCTGTATCTTTCCCCTGGGGTCACAGGTTTTGTGTCCTGTTTAACCACTGTACCTGTACTTTTCCCATTCCCAATACACACGAAAGATGCACATTAATAGCTTTAAAAAAAAAAAACAACTTTCAGTTTACTCCAAGAAAATGACAAAAGATCAGAGTGAAACATCACCAGGCTGGATTTGGTCTTTGGGCTGCAAGGTCTTCGACTATCAGCTGTCATGTACATCTACCACTACATGGAAGACACAGCTGGATCGACTTCACATAGTCAATTATGAGAGCTTTCCCATTACAGTTTATAAGCCAAATCACACAATATAGCAAGGAACTAAGCTTATAAATATTGTATTTAAGACAGGTTACAACAAAAGTTGCAAGGATAAACCTTCAGCCAGGAAGACATATATCAGTTGTAGTCTCCATGCTTTCACTGACGTGCAATAATTATGGTTCATAGTTGCTAAAAGGCTTCTAACAAACCTCTCAAAGTAATTTATCATAATTAACATAGCCTTAGATATGTTTCAAGCTTTTGGTCCTCAGCTCATTATTTATGGGCCTTTCAAAATTCTTCCAGTACATTAATTTTTCTATTTTTAAGCAAATCTATAAGCAGAGCCTATCAAATGCTAAAAGAATTACACTTCCCAGTTTATAAATGTGGGTAATATACATGCACATTAATAGCTTAAACCTTTTTTTAAGCAGTATTGAGTCATTAATTCGTGATCTACAGAGATGATTAGAGTCAGGAATGGCCAGCTTTGCAAGAAAGATATTATGGATACCTTAAAAGGAGCAGAATTTACAGACAGTGCAAATTCTGCAAAATGTTACAAGCATTTAAAATATTTTGTATATAAGTTAGCATTAATAGTACTTTCACACTGTTACAGATCAACATTCTTCCGAATACTCTTCCAACACCTTTATTCCACTTTTAGTTCAAAAATCATCTACAATAACGAAGTTAGAAAAATACATCTAAAGTGAGGTCAGTTTGATAGGGAAATACAGAAATCAATGTAAGGATGCTCAAGTCAAAATTAGCAAGATACAGATATGTCAGATTCAGAGGACAGAGTATGAAGTTTTGGGGGGGTTTTCCACCCCCTCATCAATTTAACCAGGCTTGTCATTCTGGCATGCAGTACTACATGTAGACACCCAAACTAGGAATGACCAAAATGAAACCAGCCTACAAATATCCAGAAACTGCCAAATCAACTAACAATTCATCTGAACAAATACGAAACCGAAAATACATTTTAACCAATTTGATTAGCTTGAAAACCTAGGTAAAGCATTGGTTGTGTTGAAAAGGAAAGAATAATGGGAGATAAAATGTGAAATTGAGCTTTCCCCTGCCTAGCACACTTCTGACAGTTGTGTGCAATTAAGACATCAGGATCCCAATAGCTCAGTCCTCTACCCTCTGTACCCTGCAAGATGTGGGGGAAAGATGTCAGCAGCGCGTTAAGGCCAGTAGCAGCAAAGCCTACAAAAAGTCAGTAGTTTCAGATACAAGTGATTTCATGTAACTCCCTACAGTTTGGACCAAACTTCTACCAGGTATTAATTATTTCCACCACCGTCTCTTCAAATCAACTGTTTTCCATACCTGTACTTTTCCCATTCCCAATGATCATTAAAATGTACATGATCCAAAATACATTATTCATCTGCCAGAGCAATTAAATACTCATAGTCGGAGCCTCAGAGCTAACAACGACAACAGGCAGAATCTGGTCCTGGTCCCTACTCTGCATAATTTACATCAGACAAGTTTTCCTCTGCCTCCCCTTACATAAAATAGCTGTAGGGTGACCACTACTTACGTTCTGGAGCAGACACTGGCCAATACATAGAATCATTAAGGTTGGAGAAGACCTCTAAGATCATCGAGTCCAACCGTCAACCCAATACCACCACACCCACTAAACCATGTCCCTAAGCGCCTCATCCACACGTCTTTTAAATAGTAGCTGGCTGTAACATGTAGCTGGCTGAAAGCAAGCACCACAATAACAGCATCTCTTAGTAAAGACTGCCTTCTGGTGGGACAAAGTACCTTACTTACTCTTAGATAAGTCTGATTAGCATAAGTTAATTACAAATACCTGCATGCTATACTTAAATAGCACGTGACATGCGTAAGGCAATGCATGTATTGAGTTATCAATCAAGTGAGTTTGTTCACTCTGTACAGCGAAGTCTCTGTGAGGGGGCAACCAAGTTAGAAGAAAGTTGTTCCCCACTACAGCGGTGCACAAACGCTTGCTGTAGTCAGACTAGATGGGACCCATCCCCAGTGCAATTTTGGAGCATGAAGCTTTAGCTGTAAGCAGAAGGCACTACAACAAGGAGGAGACTCCTTTCTTCTAGTCAACACAGAGCATCCCTCCATCATCTCCATGAGAAGCAATACAGCTATATCTATCCAACCAAAATTGCCTTAGAAGTTGTCACAGCCTCATTAACAAAAAATATTAAGTGATATTTCCAGTCAATAAAGCCCACAGTCAAGGTGAACTCTTAGTTCCTTTTTAAATTTAAAATGTCTAGAAATACTTTGATTAATACGGAATGAAGAGAAATTGTTGCCCAAAAAGAGGAGCAGTCAATCACAACCTTTGTTACCATGACTAAGTGGAGGTCCTGACACAGTAAGACCTCTTCTAGCTCCTCTTCAAGCAGCCAAATGGCCCCTGGAGGCATCTGAAGAACAGGGTGGCTAAAGCAGGCGGTCCAGTTTATCACAGCGTAACAAAACGGAATTAAACTCTTTGTCTTTCCCTGATTACAAAGCACAGTGCTGTTCTGAGAGCGAAAGGCCTTAGTGTGCTTTGTAAGGCCGACATTTCACCAGGAGCTGGCTATTAGCCAGCATATATCTCTGTCACTTTTTAAAGATAATCTGGTTAAACAGCTACATCTTTCCTTATTATGTTTTTGTTTCCACTATACACATGAAAATTAGCTTAGAGACTAAGGGGGCTAATTTACATTTTTAGGGATATGTTTTATCATTGTGTGCAGATAGGATTTGCAGTCTTCGCTGAATGTGTTGTATTACCAACCCACTCACTTTTCTCTGCCCAGAGAAAGAAAAAAAAAAAAAAGGACATTTGCATCATGTATGCCGAGAACATAGTTCAGCTTTTAGTCAAAAGAAGAAAAGCCTTGAATTATCACCCCCTACCTAATAAAGCCAGGGAAAATTGAGGCATAATAGATGCTGAAAGCAAATTTTTCCCAACACTAATAAAATGGCAAGAGAAAGTACAAACTTCCATCCACTCATTTTTTGGTCACTGCCTTTGAGATTGTGCTCTCGTGAGCATGACATGAATCCCACATGAAAGAAATACAGCATAAAATTTTTCACCACAACGGTAGGTATTTGTAGCTCTAAATAAAAATGGATAATTTACAGAAGTCTTGTTGCCAATCTTGTCACTAGTAGTAGCAAGTGCATGAAAACTGTACTTGGTGCTTACCTTCAGGCAAAGCTTTGAAAAGTTTGGTATCTAAAACAGCAAAGCACCAGTGTGTATTTACCACTCGTGGAGAAAAAAAACACCTTAAGGAAGGGGATAAAACACAAGAAACCCTGTCTCAGTATTATGCTGCTCTATTTACTGGAAGAGAGGAGGGGTAAGGAAGCAATTCTAGGATATTGATATATTACCTCTAATTCCCATCATTTAAGAGCTGTGACCAGGGAATGGGAAAAGGTACTAAAAGAAGGTAAAAATGGAAGAAAATGTGAACAGAAATAGAATTTTAAAATACTAATATAGTTTGCACGCCTGATAAAACAGAACTGCCCATCACATTCAATACTGTGTACTCCGCTGGATCAAATGGCATCTCAGTCCTTTTCATAAAGGACCATGATCACATCACCAGTGCAACATCAGTGTCAATGGTTTTTATATACCCACGCATACAATATTAAATGATATTAAATTGGCATTTATACATATGTATAGATGATCAAGCAAAATGCCTATACATATACGCACATCATAAACAGCATGGTCGGTAACTTGATCTACGCTGAAGTTACACGACACAACACAAGCACTGGGAGAGCTGCATCTTTCAGAAGAGAGAAACGGAAAGAACAAGCAGTTTTCCCCTTGACTTTCCATATGCATGTTAGACTGGCAGAAAACTGTAATTCTATTTCATAGACGTTTTGTAGCACAACTATTCGAGTTTGCTCGCTTCGGAGCAAGAGTGCAAAACTTCAGTATTTCTGCAAAAGTCAATGGAGCTGTGGCTTCAGTGCAGTCCTTCTGTGATGTTGCCCAAGAGGACTCTGCAAAGTCTCCCACATGACTACTTGCCCTATTACATATAAGAAAAAAACCTGGAAGCAACCAAAACATCAGTGTCGGGAATCAGAGAAGCCCACAAGTACAGGTGCTGGCAGGAAGACGGGACCTTTTCAGCCTTGTGCCTGGGTGTCATCAGATCTTTACTGCAACCAAACAGCGTCAACAAGAATCCTGCAATTCTGAGAAATCAACAATTTGCAAAGTGAGTTATGGGTGGCTATTTTTTAATCCTCCTTTCCACATATTTGTCACGAAACCCAGGAGTCTGTCTTTTTCTGCAAACTTTGCATTCAGTGGAGCACCTTAGGCTGACATCTGCCCACAACTCCAGATGCAAGATGTTAGGGCTATTTATTAAGTTTTGTGTCTCAGTAAGTTGCACTCCATGCGTTCGTACTGTAAGATTAATAAAATAATACTGGAAAGCAAGAGTTCCGTCATCATGATTTAGTGTACATACCGGAGATGTAAGTATAAATAATTAAACCCACCAATCTGAAATACACATCTGAAAGTCACTCCAACTGCCACCAAACACAATTTCAAGTTCATTCGACATCTAATACTGAAAACACTGACAGCAGTATAAAACAGTATCGAAATACACGAAAAAATTTTTATTCACAGAGTTTCATCTTGCATGTCAAATGTTGTCATTTATTATTGAGTTATCTCACGCTGGTTCCCTCTGCGTTACTTTTTTCCTAGTTTCATAGCGATATGGAAAAAAATTTACTCGAGAAACAGGTAAGTAAAAAGCAATTCCCACACGTAGAGTTTAATGACCCTATTTTGTCTCCTGGTCTTTCTACACAATCCACTTCCTAACTCCATTTGCTTTCCTGCTGTGACAATTCAAATAGACTAATAGGCTTCCCCAGCTCTGCTAACAAGAGAATTTTATTTTTAAGATCTTATTTAAATATAATTACTGTATCAGATTCAATGCTTTTCACTCATTCAATGTATCCTTTGAAAAACTAAGTTACATAGGAAGTACATTTCAAGTTTTATTAAAAGTTAGAAAGGGGCTAAGGCTAGAACAAGAAAATATTTTTTTAAACTGAGACATAATGAAATATTGACTGATAGGGGGGAAACAGTGGCTTTGTTTAGCTTTGAAAACTATGATATAGTTCACATTAAAGGCCAGAAAAGACATCACAATAAAAACAACTTCTCTAACAAAGACAGCTTACAGTCCTGTGAATGTTTTGCCAATTACACTGGCAACACAGCATCATAACCATAAATGAGGATATAAAAAAAAAAAAAAGAGGTAGCTGACTTAATTCCAAAGCTACAATAACTAAAACACTTGTCAATAAAAATTCAATTACACAAGAATATGGACAAGCTACAATTCCTTTGACTGCAGGTACAAGGGGAACGCAAGACATGCAAATACACTACATTAACATTAACGCTATTTCCAGCTACTTGCGTCTTGCTTCTTACAGTGCCAAAATTAATTTAAACTGTATATTTCGGGCAACATCCAAAAATACGGTTTTCTAATTAGAGGGAAGAACATCCAGCCCAGACAAATAAAACAAGACGCATCCAGAGGGATACTATCGAAGGGATGCACACACCGGCAGGAGCTGAAGAGGGAGGGTGGAGGAGGACCTCAGAAGGGTGATGAATACTGGAACACAGCTACAATTTGTGATAACATTTAACCCTCTGCCCTCAATTTAGACTCTCTAAGACATTAAATGAATACCAGTATGTCAATAAGCCAGGACAAACACAAGCCCAGACGGAACAACACCACCCCTGCGCCTAACAGCATCCA
The DNA here is from genome assembly GCF_000699145.1 of Aptenodytes forsteri. NCBI lineage: Eukaryota > Metazoa > Chordata > Aves > Sphenisciformes > Spheniscidae > Aptenodytes > Aptenodytes forsteri. The sequence goes on from NW_008794281.1 coordinate 328,325, forward strand.
TCCCTCTTTGTCTTCCAGATTACAGGAGAAGCCACGGAATCAGAAGTCTTTAATCCGCAGGCGAAAGCTGCTGGGGAAGAGTCAAAGCAGGCAGAGCCACCTGCACCTGCGGCAGCGGCTCATCTGCTCTCCCCACACAGCAGCCCTGCAGGTCACTGCACTTTTAAAAAAAAAATCTGTCTGCTAGCACCAAGCCAATATCTGTCACCACAGCAGCTGTATCACACAGCAGTTGTCATGGATAAAATAATTCCTTGTTAAGGAAGGATTTATAAAATATGCAGGACATGAACTGAACATATGCGGCTACTAGTTCGAGATTATGAATTCATTTACCTAGAAACAATTGCTGGGTAGAAGGCAGGCCAGAGAACCAGTCCAGTTTCCCTTCGCTTTGTCCACGGAGACACAGCAGAATTTGTGCAATTGGGGACAAGTACAAAGACCATGATATTAGGAGGAAATTCTCAGATTGATGGGAATTAGGGGTGAAGCATCAGCACACAGAACAGAGTCCAAAACAGGGAAAAGTTCAGTTAAGCGTTGAATTGCCTTAACAACCCCAAGAGTAAAATTGCTAACACCTCCAACATCCATTACACTAACCATTTGGCCTGCAAAACTCCCTAAGGAAGGGACAGTGCCAAATCTCTTCTTCCAAACATGACTATTAGAAGCTACTTAAACATCTATCATGCCACTGCCCAAACGCTGCTGTGAGATGTCCAGGTCTCCTCAAACCCCTCTTGCATCCTGTCATAAGCAAGTTTTTGTTGTGTTTATAAAGCATCCCCTGTTTGATCTGCAATGCCGTGACGGGCCAGATCTTGGCATCTTCTGCATGGGTAGATGGGAAAAGAGGGAGCACCAGTAGTCGGCCACCGGACCGGGGGGATGGGGAGGAAAGTCACCTTTGTGTGATCCAAGCATCATCTGATAAGAGTCCAGCTGGAGAGAAATCACTCTCTTCCAACCGCCCTTGGACACCTGGGCTAAGACACAACAGCCCTTCTCAGCAGACTGAGGAGCACATGGCTCCTGCTCACAGGCACCAATCCTGCAGATACCTCTTACCACTGCTTAATTAGCAGCAGCAATTTGCTCCTTATCACTCCCAGTGCACTGTTGGGTTGTTTTTTTGTTATTGGGTGGGAGGGGAGGGAGGGTGGTTTTTTTGTTTGGTTTTTTTTTTTTTGTTTTTTTTTTTTTTTTAAAGCTGACTTGCCCTGACATTCGAGGACTACATTTTATTTTCAGCTCAAATTAAAGGCGGCCGAAATCCATCATGGTCTCGCCTCCCTGCGTGAGGAGTCAGCTCTTATCTCTCAGTGGGGGGAAGTGAAAATGGGCTCGGTTGCCTAGAAACCTGAATGAGCATCTTTTAAGTGAAAAGCAACTTCTGGACTGTTAATTGAGGAGCAGAGAGTCCAGGCGAGAGGATGGTGCCAGTCACTTTGCCTTCAACATCTACAGGGTGACCCTTTCCTGGGGAGAACGAAGGGTAAACAAACACTGGTCTAAGACTGACTGGAGTCCATTTTTTTGTGAACCAAGTAGTCACAGATGCTGCAAGCAGGGCATCAACATCTCTGGGTCGAGATGACTCCCCTCCTACTGGGTCACAAGGGTTTGCGCAAACTGCACCCACAAAGACTTGTTCGTTCATTTAATTCGTGTGCGGCATCGCACATGTGGATATACAGTAGTAACACATTACATACAGTATTATTTATCTTACAAAAAGCATAGGTTGCTCTGCCCTCAGTAAGAAAGAATTACATTGTACTTTACGCAGAGATCCAATCTATTTTTTATGTAAGAAAAAATATATACTCTCCTCTTGTCTAAATTACAGCATTTATCATGTATGTACTGAGTATGTTTTCTTTTAATTTACAAAGAAACTCATGATTAACAACATTTTAGGAGGTCTTCTATGACATTTAGTATTAGATCTCAAATCTGTTCCTATGTGAAATGTTTTCACTAGTGAAAGCAAAATCTTCAAGATATTCTTATCAAGTTAATCATATCATACATATTGGCCATGCTGATAGCTATGCCATGAAGAAAAAAAAGGCAAAAAATAGTGTTTTGAACATCAGCTGAATTTTGAGACTACTAATACTAAAGGCTAAAAACAAGTAGCGAGTGCAAGACAGCGAAGTACCAAGGCGAAGACCCATGCTGATGAAGAGTGTTCAAGCCAAGACCATAACTCCTCGAGAGTAGCTATTGCTGAAATTGGTGGGGTCAGGCGATTACCAGGGTAAGTACCAGGTCTTACTGTACTCCATCATCAGATTTGAGTCAATACATTGCCACAGCAGTCTCAGTTCACCTGCGAAGCAGAAAGGGAGCTACAAAATGGGGAGCAAAGGGCTGTTGCAGTTATCGCTGCATCCAGCTCTTCTCCGTGAAGTGGGTGTCCCCAGCCAGCCTTGCCTGAAGGCTGTGCCAGCAACGGGGAGCACTCCGAGGTGCAGACACGCTTCTGCCTGCTATTCTTGCCTTCAGGTCTTAGTCAAGTTATTTAGACCGTACCTTCAATGCCAGAAAGCACACTACACAGAAACAACTGAATTGACTTTGCTACTTTGCATTAAAACCCAAGAGGATACAAGATATATTATACTTCTACTAAGTTGGCCAACGATAACATTACAAGCAACAACGACTATACTAGCTACAATTCAGGTACAAACCATTTGTGCTTTGTCTCCACTAGGACTTGATGTTAAAATAAGAATACTTAAGTCTAGAATCACTACAGACCTACGATACTTGTATTTATTTTTGGGAAAAGTAAACAATTTGGCCCCAGTTTGCACAGATCTTAATGTTCCTCTGTTTGAAAAAAGAAAAAAGTATTTCTTTCCCTATCTTGCAGAAACACTAAGGATAAATATACGAAGGGTTCTGCAGCGTTCAGATGTTGCAGTCAGTGACCAAACACAGCTAAAGTGAAAAGGAAGAATTCATCAGCACAATGAGAAGTTCTGTCCTGCTTGCTCTTCTTGCCTGCCTTTTTTTTTTTTCCTCCTTTCTTTTTAAATCTCTCTTCCTCCCTGCTCCTCTCCTCAAGTTACTTTATTCTAACATTTTTCTTGATGCAACAGGCTGAATAATGTGCATATAACTAAAGAAACCCACCTGGTTTCCCTCCCTTCCCTGGCCTCAAACACTGGAAACAAAATCTACCATCACGTGCCACTAAACCACTGACCTCTGCTTTTTAGAGCTGATGAAAGCTTAGATCATGGCAAACTCAGTCTATGGTAATTGTTGCTCCTAGGCCAAGTATTTTCTCTGTCTACCCTGAACACCAGTAACCACTAGGTGAGAACACCGATATTAAACACTGCCATCAGCACTCCAACAAAGCAGTCAAAATACAATAAAGCTTATAAGCACGGACCCTGTTCTGATGCTTATTTTGCATTCAGCTATCCCTGTCTTAATTTTTAGAATCATCGAACGGTTTGGGCTGGAAGGGAACTTAAAGATCATCTAGTTCCAATCCCCTGCCATGGGCAGGGACACCTTCCACTAGACCAGGTTGCTCAACGCCTCATCCAACCTGGCCTCAAACACTTCCAGGGAAGGGGCATCCACAACTTCAGTTTATACCTAATTTAAAATGATCTGCTTGACATGCCAGGTCATACAGGGAAGAGAGCAAGCTCTTCCCCAAGTCCTCACTCTACCTCCATGGATGGAGACAAAATAAAACCCACTGCTCGCCACCTAGCCTACCATCCTGAATATCCTCTACACCCCACTGCAATACGAAGAACAACTTACACTTTCTCTTCTCTCCTTCCCTTAAACTTTAGAGGGCCATGAGCAAGAGCTACTTCAAAAGAGCAGCGCATCCCGGTGCCGGGAACACATCCCAGCATCCGCCTGGGCTTGCTCTCAGGCTTCAGCCCCAGCTGCACACAGCCGATTCCCACCCCGCTCCCCGGAGACTGCATTATCAGCGCCTTGCCAGCCGAGAAGGTGAGAACAAGGGAGCGGAACTGGTGAGGGAAGGAGGGAGAAATCAAATGAAAAATAACACAGCAGCTGGTCAGTGAGACTCGATTTTCAAATCTAATCTTGGTTTGTGCAGTCAATGGGGGAAAAATGCCACAATTTGCATGACAACGGCCAAGCGAACTGAATAGTGGCAGATCAATTCTGCAAGAGAAGATAAAGCAGAATATACCTAATATATTAGCAGCAAGGTAGAATTCAATTCCCATAACGTCTGATGATATTGTTTAAAACTGACACTTTTATCATTATTATTCCTCTTCCACTTAGGACGTGGAAACAACTGAGCCGTATAAAGACGCAGTTGTCTTACACAGATGGAAGCATACTTCACCATGGAAGAAAATAATGTAAAGTCCACATCCATTAGGACTAACAGCCCTAGAAAATATTAGGACTGGCCGTTTTAGCATGTTAAAGAAGCACGCTCACTTGGGCTCAGGCAGGGATTCAGTGACTTCAATTTATACCCATCAGGAGAAAAGTAAATAGTATAGCTGAAAGGAAGTATTAGGTTTTATTTATGGCTTAGTTTAAAATAATCAGCAAACATGATATTTCTGACTTCCTTCCCACTTATTTAGAGATTTGACTGTCAATGCTGACTTGCTGTTGAATTTAATAACCTTCACAATCACTACTGGGTTTAATATGAAAGTTTTCTGACAATGTGCACTTGTCTATAATTAAAAACAATTCTTTTTAACTCAAATAAAATCCTCCTCCCCTTCCTTCATCACCAGTGTCGTTATCTCATTTAATAATCTCATTTTTAAAGATGACATTACAGCTAAATGAGAATTGCTGGTCTGACAAGGGAAGCACATCCAGCACATGATAAAAGAAAGTACCTACCAGTGATGTTGCTGCCTGTGTCTAAGCAAAAGGTAATTGTAAAGAAAAAAAAACCCCACCAAGTTAGGGATGCTGAAAAGTTCATGTCACTTTTAACAAAGGAATTTGCTAAAATAATCACTTTCAAGTAAAAAACCCCAAACCTTTTAATGCAGTTTTTTGTGGTTTTTTTTTTTTAAACTACAGTCCATATCATCGTACATATTAGAGACAAAGACTGAAGAAAAACTCAGCCAATATTGCTTATGTCGCTGAATCTATTCTGCACAGCACTAGAAACAGATAGTGAACACATCTGAGTCTTGTCAATGCCAAATCTTTTGACCTTGTTACAGGCTAAAAGAGAACCCCTCAGTCCCACTTTCAACACGTAGATTTCCCTGCAATACAGAGAGCCAGAAGCTTCACCTAGTGCCTCCTTGAATACTAAACACTTCCACTGGTCTATACGCCGATGTTGTCCTCGGACTCAAACAGATAGCAATCTGCCACAATAACGTGCCAAGAAAGGCAGACCGTTGATGCTCCTGGTTTTGAGGGTGTCCTAAAGGGTGCTGGGGGGAAGCTGAAGAAGATGGGGCACTCTTGGTTGTGTTTGCAGAGGAGTGGGGTCCCTCTCTCACCTTACAGTCATCGGGGGAATGGGCAGGTAGCTCCCCTGCCCTCGCGCATCCTCCGAAATCCGCCCTGGAAAATGCTTCAGTTTACTACCTGCCATGCATATACTACAGATCCCAGACACAGACATAGAATCATAGGATAGTTTGGGTTGGAAGGGACCTCTAAAGGTCATCTAGTCCAACCCCCCTGCCATGGGCAGGGGGACATCTTCAACCAGATCAGGTTGCTCAGAGCCCTGTCCAACCTGACCTTGGATGTTTCCAGGGATGGGGCATCCACCACCTCTCGGGGCAACTTGTTCCAGTGCTTCCCTACCCTCAGCGTAAAAGTGTCTTCCTTAGATCTAGTCTAAAACCTGTCCATGTCCCAACCTGACCTGTAATAACATTTCCTTCAGCGGGCAGTAGACTTACATTAATATATTAGTATTTGTAACCAACTTGAGTAGAGATGTAAGTGACATTTGCTCCCTGAAGTGAAATTATATATTTATATACATTCTATCATGTTTTGCCATCTCATTTCTTTACAGCAGTTCAGCTGTCACAATCTCTCTCACTCTGGTGTGAAAGGAAGCAAGTCTTCTGGGTTTAACAATAGGAAGGCAAAAAACCCCAAGAACAAGCCAACATCAGTAGCAGGGCACTGAGCCCAGTTTATAGATCAAAAAGTCCAGGCACAAGACAGTTCTGAACAAGAAGGATTGTGCTTTACCACTTTGCTTTTGATAGTTCCTTCGGGGAAATAAACCTTCACTAAATTCTCCCTCAGAAAACTGGGTGGTAACCTATGAAGAATTTCTCTTGGTTTTTGGTTGTTTTTTTTTTTAAATAGAGAAAAATTATATAAATACAAGGCCTGAAATTTGGATAACGTGCTGATGTAACTATATGGCCCCCCCATTTAAACAGATTCAAAAGCATCTTGGAATACACATTCCATAAATTCAGATCTTTCCGCTCTGCTAATCTTGGTTACATTTTTTCTTTTTTAGATAAAAGAGCCCAGCAGCTCCCAGCACGGAGCTGTACAGTACAGGATACGAGCATCCCACTATGTCTCAACTGAACAGTTACAAGTCCATAAACAGAAATATGAAATACTACTCATTTTATTTGTACTTATATGGCTAGCATAAATGAAAAACATGGAAAAACAACATTTCTAATATCATTAAAATATGGTGATGAGTAAACCGGTCGGAACAAAAGGAATTAAGTATTGGGATGACTTTTTTTGTTCACAGAAGCTGGATGAATAATGTGGGATGAATAATTTATAGGATTAATTTCAAAGTTACCAAGAATGGATTTCAGTTTATCCACAGTTTGTAGATAACACCACCACAGATCCTATCTGAACTATTAGCATTTCCTAAATTAAAAGTATTGATTATTACAAGTAACAAAAATTCAACCAGTTTGTTAATTCAATTGGAACATCGCATGGTTTTTTTTTCCCACCTAGGTTGGACGACTTCAACTTTTAGAGTGCATAATCATTTTTTATTTTAAGACAATATAATACTATGCTGCCACAAAAAACCGAGAAAAATAGTTTTGCCTTTCCTCTAAGTCACCTACACCATTACCATTCCCTGTGTAGTGATTATATGCACTCAAGTCCCCGAGTCAGATCAGCTTCCTCATCCAACTAATTAAGAAACTGGAAATTAACTGAAGAAAAATGGCTATATAATGGATCTGACTTACCTTAAAGTTACTAAAGATGAAAGAGAAAAAGGTAAAAATATTTGATCAGGTTTGGGAAAGGGGCAGGGCTGTTCTGGTAGACAGCAAGCCATGGTTTTAGCAACTCATGCCGATGAGTAAACTGCGGTGCTAGATATCAGCACAGCTTTACTTCCCTCCGATAGTCCTACAGGTTTTTGATTCTGCATCTAGCATGGTATGAACATAGTCTAATATAACCTCATGCAATATGCATCATCTCATACAGTAAGGATTCAAACATTAACGATGAAATTTGTTCAAACCCTACTCCTGAAAAATATTCTTGCCCTCACCATCCTTCATTCTTGCCAAGGGCATAAGCATGTGATTGATTATTATAGGATGATTTCTGGATGTATAATTAAGAACGCATAGAGCAAAAGCTCAAATAAAGGAAAAAATCCTCATAAAGATCTAATTAAAGAATCTAAATTATTACGTTTGTTCAAATATATGCCCACTTCTGTTCATGACATTTAAACTGATGATTCTAAATAGAGTGGCTATTAAGATACATCCCAGATTACTTCCCCAACACCCCACCTCCTGTGAATTAACAAGAGTTAAAATTATTTTAGGTTAAATGAGTGGAGGCACTGCAACACAAACCTCATGGTTTGCAGGATGCTTAGTCGTCACGGCTCTTGTCCTATTACTAGTCTGTTAGCTGGAAACTGCGCTCTTTCAAGAAATCAACTTTAAGACTTCAAACCCATTTATAAATTAGTACTACATAAACATTTAGGCACTCAATTAAATGAGAGTAATCCCTTTCTATGCCACAGCCAACCAAGATACTAACAGCAAGAGCCATAAAGGACTGGAAAATTTCTTTCCTTCGTATACAGAATTTTAAGACATACACATACAGTATATGAATACACATGCCTCAACCTCTCCTGTAGTATATTAAAAAGAATGGTACAGATTAACATGAAGCTACAGCTTCAAATAACATTATAGCTCATTTTAAAAAGTGTTTGTGAAAACTTACAGCTAAAGATAATTAACTCATTGCAACCAGTTCTGCTCTTGGGTCTTATGTTTAAGAACAGTGGTATTAATACATTGCCCTGAAGAGTTAAATTCTCACTGGATTAAAAACAGTACAGTTAAATCTGTTTCTGAAAAAGAAGAGGGAAGAAAGAGTCAATTCTCTTGTAGTTAATGGAGTTAAATTGGGGTAAATGAAGGTAAAGTGAGGCCCATTCGCTTGTGTTTGTGCAGGCACAACAAAGCCTGCGTCACCCCAACACTAACAGAAACTATTCAAGTGCCTTGCTCCTGAGAAAATTAGACGTTTTCAGGAAAGCCACCAAAATCTCTCTTGTAAATCAGTCTCCAAAGACAAAGAAGGTCAGAGCCATTAAATGAATGGGGAAACAAGAAAAGAAAACCAACACTGAACAATTCCAGATCACCATTACTCTTTTCATACCTTTGATTTGTAAAATGAAAATGTTTTCAGCAGACAGCTATGAAGAAGGTGGGACCAAAACCTTACTAACTCTTGTTCTGCTCACGCCATGGTCCCCTGCGGGATAGGGGGCTGCGACAGCCGAGACCCCTCTTGCACGGAGGATGTTTAAGCAGGGCGCAAGACCCTATTCCCATCTACTGCTAAGCACGTTAAGGAGAACATCACCCTTGTTTTAACAACTCCACAGTGCTATTAGCAGCGCAATCAAACCACATGATGGCAAAGGCTGGACTTCAGAGAATATGAAGTTACGCGTCTGCTTCTTCTACCGCCTAGGTGATTTCATCAGATTTTCATAAAAACCTGCTCTTGATTCCTGCCCTTCTAGGCCAGGGGAAACTCAATATATCCTGGAGGAATAATCCCGTCTGGCTGAAAACACCCACTTAGATCGCTTAGTTACACCAGAGCGGCTGACAAAGGGAGTTCTTCGCTCTCCGAGATGGATTAGGAGACGTTTTACTGGCAGCTGCACAGCAAGCACTAGGTATGGGGCTGTCTGCAGAGAAGGAAATACTGAGAAACAACGTGACGAATCAGAGCAATAGACAGGAAGAGGGGAAAAAAAAAAATCCTTCAGCATCAGCCAGGGACTTAGCTAGGAACTAGGTATGGGCTGTCTGCAGAGAAGGAAATACTGAGAAACAACGTGACGAATCAGAGCAATAGACAGGAAGAGGGGAAAAAAAAAAATCCTTCAGCATCAGCCAGGGACTTAGCTAGGAATACTCCTGCCAGATGAGTTTCTGCAGTGCCCTGAACCACCAGCTTCCAAAACGATTGCTTCACCGAATACTTTTACAACAAATAATAATCAGCTTCTCAGCTTCATATGACTTTTTTTTAAATTCATTAATCCTGTATCAGAGTTCATCAAACACATGTTTTTCTGTTAACATGGTTTAGAAGTGAGGATCACACGCAAACATGAAATAATGCATACGTAAGAAATGATCCTGATGGTAGGTTTAAGTGAAATATTAGTAAGTGATACTACTGACAAGTGCAAAAGAAGTCTATTCTACTTGTGAGCCGCTCCTCTTCCACTGGCAACTCTAATGAAAATTGATTTATTTTTTTTGTTTTAAACCACACAATACAAGAAACTATACTTCCGAAGTCTTCCTTCAATTCAGATGCACTGTACTACTTTCCCTTTTAAATTATAAATGCCTTTATGGCTCTGACTGACCTTATCTTATTGAAGGGTTTTTTGAGCAACAAAACAGGCAGACAAGTAAAACTGAAAAAGTTAAAGGAATCAAAGCTTTAAAGGAGTCAAAGAGTGGTCCCGATGAATCTGCAATTTTCTGGTGCATCATTCTGCATCAGATGAGTAATCCATCGTTTGGGACCGTTTCCAAGAACGAACCATCTGCTCTCAGCATGACCGCGCTCGTGGAAGCTGCACGGAATCTTTCACCTTCTCTTCGACAGCTCTAGAGAAAAATAATAAGGTTTCTAAAAAGAACAAAGCCAATAAATTGTAAGCTGCTTTGCCTGAAATACTCTCTCTTCACAGGTTCAGTACATCTAACTTGCATTAGTGGCCTTCTGCCACACATAAGTTGCATTTGACATGGAGGAAACAAATGATACTGACGGGAGAAAATGGATTTTCAGCCATGAGATCACAACACTAAAACAATAAAATCACAGTAAGTGATTGAGGGAATTTGCATATGTACAGTTTCTGAATTCTTCCTAATTTCACACACATGCTCTATCACAAATGTCTTGAAGAGCAGCAAGGCAACCACAGAATAAAAAACCTCCCCATCTATCCCCTACCGTGCATGCAAGGAAGGCTACAGGACAAAAGCCCCTGACTTTAATGCTCTAGCAAGGCAACTCCAAGGAAGGAGCCAGATCTGAAAGAGAAAAAGAAACAAGCCAACCAGTTTTGATCAAACTGTCCCACAAACTCAAATTAAGGCACCTGGTTAATGGGGCAGGAAATCAAATTCTACCAACAAACAGGTGGGTGCTGCCAGAAGAGGTGGTCCTGTAACCCCCGGCCACAGCTTCACATCCTCCCCTATGCCAGCACGGGCACTCACCTGACCCCTTATGGGAGCCAAGCTTCAGAAATTAAACCAGCCCAAGGTTTCAGAATTTTACTCAGGAGCAAAAAAACCTCATGAGTCTAGTCATCCCCTTTCTAGAGGGGAAAAAGATCAATACCACCAGCATTTCTGGCAGTGGCCTGCTACCAGGTCAGCTCAGCTGTACTTTAAAAATCCAGCTAAGAGTTGATTCTTAAGCAGCTGAAGTCACTCTAAGATCCCACATGATTTTTAACAGCACATAGGTTCTAGCTTTGGCACAAGGAAGACCATGGGATCATGTAGTTGAAGAGGAGAAAGCTCAACTGCCCTCTTTGGTATTGAGTGGTCTTAGATCCAGTATCTTGCTGCCATCAAAAGGGTGAGGTCCCACTGCTTCCCCACTTCGCAGCTGCACGCTCCCACTCCCTCTCTCATGTGAGGACCAGTGCTCTTCCAAACCTCAACTGAGCCACTACCCCAGCAGAAGTCTGTGGGGCTTCACCCTTCAGACTCAAAAGTCAGAAAGCCAAGCTGACTTAAAAGCAAAGGAAGGCAGGTAAGAATGACCGGTTTTACTATGCCCTCAGTATCCATACGGTATTGCTCCTGCTTCATCTAAAGACCAACTGGGTTTGGGACCTCCTGAATAAGCTGATTTCATGTCACCAGAGCAGCAAACTGCGAACAAAGCCCACAAAGGCCAGTGGAGGGGGATTAGAAGAAAAGGTGTAACTAAGCTATTATGGAGGCCTTTTTAAAAAGAGGTTGAACTATTTTCTAAAGCCTGTAGAAATGGCTTTGGGTCTCAACGTTCGGAAGTGCAATGTGAACACTCCACATACAGGAAGCATGTCTCTAAAGTGTGCACTTACAAAGCCAAAGGCAATATCCATACTTTGCTTACCTTTTGGAAGTTCAGAGCCCAGGTGTCTTGAAGTGTCTACATGGGGCTTCAGTCAGGGCAGCACTTCTCTTCCTGACCAGCCACAGTAGTGTCACTCAGTCTCCAGCTACAAGGATCCTAGAAACCTCAGCCCTTACTACCAGTCCTTATTCCAAATCATCTTCAGCAGTTATTGTACATCTCTTAAGTATGGCTCCAGTACTACTCCTATGCAAAATCCAAATATTTTAGGTATTAAAGGAGAAAGGAATAATTTGACATGAAAAATTCAGTGCAGACCTTTGGAAACATATCTGGCCCGCTCATCACCCTTCTTTACCCTCTTTCACAGACATTTCCAATAGGCAGATTTTGAGCTGCCAGATTAATTGCTCAGCTGGCAGGAGAGCAGGCCACCAGATTCCCCGAGGTCCCAGCTGCTCCTCCCCTATTACTATCAGGGCTCCCATTAGAGGCAACATATCCTACCCTGATTAAAACATTTCCTACCCAAGTCTTACACCAGCCTCAGTCTGCCAATTTCAAAAGACTTGCTCTTGATTTATACCAAAGTAAGTGAGAGGAGGAGGCAGTTAAGAGCCGAAGAAAAGAAGCGAAACAATGATGGGGGGGAAATATCACAAATACTCAGTCCTTGAGCTGCAGGACTATCTTTCAGACCTACGAGCATTGACACTAAAAGATAATTTATTATCTTAGGAATCTAAAATAATTATTTTCCATAAAGAAAAAAATGTTTGTGTTTTATAAACAAGCATGTTCCATTCTTGGATTAGTATCAAGCTAACAGGATTAGCTATCACAGAATTAGGTATGATCTATATACACAGCTGCATCACTTCCAAAGCACTGCAGAAGGCAAAAAGAAGGATGTAATGAATATGCAGAAACTGTGTTTACAGTTAAGAGCAACCATCTTATTTTGCCCTTCCTTTTGTTACAATATTTCAATATGATATTAACACTCTTTCTTTGTGTTCTTCTATACTGCTGAGTCTTGATTGATGATTCTTGTAAATATTTGTTTAGCAATTAATCACCTGTCTCTACCTTTTGGACTTCACTGAAAGCATCTTGATCACAAAACAGAACAATTTAATACAGAATAGCGTAACTACCTCCAAATAGGGGAGAAAAAAAAAATCCAAACAACCCTACTTTGGATCACTGCAGCTACAAGGTCTAGGCCATTCACATGTGGCAGTGAGCAACTACCTCCTCCCAAGCGAGGGCTCAAAATAGATATTCTATGTACCAACAGCGACCGTTTAAATAGGATGCTATGGATTATTGAACAGCGGTGTTACAGGACATTAGTCAGAAGTGCTACGGAGTTGGTGGTTGGTTTGTTTTTTGAAGGACCACAACTAACAATTTCCCTTCTCTCTTTTCCCCTTAATAGATAAACCATCTGAAAGTAATAATAAGTTATATTTGACCAGTGTGATATCTAGTTGTCAGGTAGTAATTTCCCCACAGATATTAAGGGAAGCTTATGGCCTTGAAGCCATGCTTGTACTGAAAGAAACACTGACAAGGAAAAAACTCATTGCTGGTTTTTTGTTCATTATTTTAAAGAAAAAGAAGATATATTTTGCATCCGTCACTCATCGAGTGCTACAGAGCAACAGTGTCTACAGCATCCAAAGATATCCTTACCTTAGGTAACGCCTCTAATCTAAACCAGACCAAAACCAAAAATCACACCCTAAATGACACCCTACAGCATGGAGTAAAAGAGCAAAAGGCAAGATGAGAACTCAAGATTCTGATGTTTTGTGTTGTACCAAACTTGACACCACAGCACAAAAGTCCTTCTTCCACAACTTAAATGACACGTTTTTACGTAGTCAGTCACACAAGCATCACCAAAGGAAACAAGGCTTATCTGCTTAAACTGCTCCACTCCCTTGCAAGCAATACCTTTCCTACACTCCTTCCCCTTGCAGCTGAACTACAGCATATAGTATACATAGATATTGATACTCCACTCCCAACGATACCGCTGCTCCAGCCTTTGTAGCTGCCCTCAACTGGTAAATCGGCTTTTGCCAGCCACATTACCGCTGCTCTCTTGGCAGCGTTTTCCGCCGCTGAGGACCAAACGTGCTCCTGTTCCATGTGTTCCCAAGCAAGGATGCCAATCTTTGGACACCAGCCTTTGGCATCAGGCCAGATGGATGCTTTCTGCTGTTCCTCTGCTCTACGGACTTGAATAGCAGGAGACTGTGAACTGTAAAAACACAATACTGTTATCTGCTGAAGAAGTAAACATCGGTCTGCTACACAGCAGTAAAACCACCTCAGATTAGAAATCAGAGATTTTACAGAGAGGAACGTGAGTGGAAAAAGAGAGTAATCTAACAGGAAATCAAAATATAAAACTCATCTAGAGAAATCAGTGTAACTTACCATCCAATACACACACCTGAGGTAAATGAAGAGACATACCTTGCTGCACCATCTTAAAGAATATAAGTATTACTTATGCCTCACATTTGTGGACCAGAGTGAGCGGCTTGCAGTTTTAGTATCTCTCTTTGGAGCTGAGGAATTACTACCCGCAACCTCTGAGAGAAGCTGCGACATTGTCTTTTCAGCAGTTCCTAAGGTGGTCCCCATAAGCAGGTGGCATTTTCTGAGCAGAAACATCTCCCACTTCTTCCCACTATCCCGTAATTACGCCCACACTCCAAGCTTCAACCATTCCCCCAGATCTACTTCATCCAGATGAACGGCTACTCTTTGTTACTTGACTTTAAGGAATACTAACTTACAGCAAAGCAGATAATTCAAGTTGGACTAATTACGCTTCCCAGGGCAGCCAGGCACAGACACAAAGGGAAGAGTAACCTTTTTTGGACAAGAAACAGATCAGCAGTCATGCAGCCTGCTACACCCCAATGCTATCCTGTGCGCAAATAACAACAGTCTGTGCCTGTCTGGCACATTTACCAAGAGAAATCTGGCATATGTTTTACTGTGAATAATTAGGACAAACACACAGAACTCTGTTGTTTCAAGGTAGCTTTTATTAGAGCTCCGTTCCTCCAGACTTTTAAAACTAGAGTAAGATGACAAGACGCAAGACTACCAAAACTTAATTCAGCAAGAGGCTGAAACAGACGATCAGGTAGGAATTGGAGTAAATAAAGTCTCCACACAAGCTAAAGAAAACCAAACAAAACAGATACCAAGCTGCACTTGGGAAATCTGTTCATCTGTAAAAGTACAGCTATTTCACAGTTTCTCCCTGCTTTCTTCCTAAAGTGATTTAGATATGAAAGCTTTATAATATAGCTTTATCCAGTTTAGATATTACATATGTAAATATTAATATCTGTAAAGACCTGATTTTTGAAACATATATTGGTTTTCCTTTTTAGCAAAGGATTTTTAGTTGTAGAAGAGATGTGGTCCATGGAAGGGAAGAGAACCCACACAAAAATCTAGGGAATATGCCCTATTTCCTATTTAGTTACTTTAGCATTGAGTCTCCTGATTTTAAGTGCAAGTCCTGTATTTAGAGGTTTCACAAAATCCTTTTTTTTAATTTACAAAACCTGAGAACACACCAGATTTCATCTGGGGGCAGAGCTAGGAACCAGGCTCACAGGCCTCCTGGCACCAGCTCAGAAGGCACACACAGGATTCCTGTGATTCACAATTTGGAAGGCAAACAGAAAGACCTCTGGATGCTTCAGTGTTGGTTTTTCTATTTTTTTTTTTTGAATAACATTACAGTATCATGTGGTAGTCTTGAAAATAGTGAGATATACCACATGCTATGAACAGTCATTTTCAAAAGCCTGGCATCAGCAATACCTTTTCTGGCACAAAGTCCACCGAGGGTGCAAAAGCCAAAGGGAGCTATAGAAGCCCTCAGCTGCTCATTCCTGCTCCTCCCATCCTTTGAACAGCAACGTTCACGCGGACAGGCTGAGAACAAAGACCAGTTCTCCATATGTCCCCCAAGGGTGGCTTGTGCCCACACAAGGGAGGTGGCAGCCAGCCCAGCATCAGCCACAAAGAGCCCAGCAGCAGGACAGAGCAGAAGCACCTCCACCAGTGCCAGTCACAACAGCAACACACGTTTTACCATATCCTGGGGACTTCTACTTGGAAATTTAGGGATTGGTTTTCACGAGCCTTCGCTTAAACAAACTTATATTGAAAAAATACTTCCATGCATAGGCTGGGCAAAAAAAAAATCCTGTTTGTCCAAGCGGGCTTGCAGGTGTCATTCTTGTACAGGGATTCAAAACCAACGTAGGGCCAGAAACAAAGCCTGACCAAGACCAGCCACCGTAACCACAACCAGATAGGAAGAAAGTGATTTGATTAAACTGGTTTAATAGAGAAAAGTGGCGATAGGGGAGACATAATTTAGAAAAGAAATACATGGGGCTTAGGAGTATTATGTTTTTCTACACCAAAAGTTTACAGTTCCAGGCAGTTCTAAAGTGAGATCTTGCAGCACCAGTCACTACCACAACTCATTCCAGCTGAGTTTGGAAAGGGTTTAATCATCCCATTCCAGACAGCTATGATGGAAGTGATGAGTTACACGAGTCAGGGTGGTGTCTAATCAGCACAATTAATCTAATTTGATGATTAACCTGAGGAGGGAAGAGCTCCTTTAGGCACAGGTAAAATAGCACATGAGTCATTACTTGGCAGTGACAGTGATTAGTTTGAGAATGCAAGTTGTGGTTTGTTGGAAGGTTTGGACTAAGTCTAAAATGGAAACATACAAATTATTAGGGTGCTAGGACAGAAGTTCTAGGCAGCCTCTGACCACCAGGAACCAAGGCACTACTGTCACGAAAACTATCTGTTAATTGGTCAAACACTAGAAAGTGTCTTGGGACACAACACCCAAGTTACAACTGTACACCAAGCACTGCTCTGACATAGGTCAGTTCTGTTGCAAGTACTAATGGCGAGGGCTCTTTGCAGACAGTTTTATACATCACGCTACATTTCAAGCTTTTATCATTGATTCCCCCCCATGGACTTACCATAAAAATGCTCTGAATATCCATACAAAAGACAGCTTCCACAGTGCCAGGACCCATTTTACAAGTGTCTGATGCCTGATAGCTCCTAAGCAGTGCTTCTGGTTTCTTCATACAGAAATTTCAGAAATCCCGTATGCAATTTCAAAGCTGCATCTCAGAATATGGTCCAATTGCAGCACAATACAAACAACAAGCTGTGTGAGTAGTGCCATACATGCCTATAAATTTAAGGCAGCAAAAGCTAGCATCATCACCAAAGGAAGCAGCCTACCCTTGCAAATGCCATGGTGGTTTTTTTGCTACCCTCACACCTCTTCTTTTTCTGCGTTACATGGCTGAACAGCAAATTGGATGGGTGAATTCACACAGGGTAAAAACATTGAGGGTAACGAAGGTTAGTTTTAAGTTTATGCGAGTTTAGAGTATATATGAAATTTCACGATTCTTCCAGAAGCATAAAGAAACCGATGGAAGAAGAAACTACGTCATGTCACATCTGACATCCGAGAGTTGTCCAGCCCCGATTTCAAGCAGCTGTTTGCCAGGTAAGCCAATTGCACTAGAAACACACATCGGGTAGTAAAAGGTTCCTAGTACTTCCTGGCAATGTGTCACTCCATACATAGATTTAGCAGCCTGCCTGTACGCTTAACAGCCACGAAAATAATTGCTGCAGAAGTAGTGATTTATCCCCTTTGACCTGATCTAAAGCCAACAGAGCTCAGCTGCGGCATCCAGCAAACTTTGGATGAGCATTTACAGCTATCACTGGCTAATGTCTTACTGCTGATAGAAAAGCCATCTTCTGTTTCATATTCAGAGAGCTAACATACAGCACATTTCATTTTTATTTCTTAGCTTCCACTAGGGGAGACATAAATGTTGAAACTCTTCAATAATCTACCATCATAGAGCATACAGCTAAGGAGAGAACGGTCCCCATTTTATTCAGATCAAAACCAGTTACTGCTCCTGTTATGAAATAAATCACTGCTTACATTTGTATCAACTATTATTTCAGGAATGCGTTTACCAAATTCTTAAGACTTCTCTGCTGAGGTGCATAATCGCTACTGCTCAAAGCGGTATCGAGGGAAGGGAGGAACAAAATCTATTGAAGGACTACGTGGGCCATTACCAGAGGTCATGACAGTTGCAGAGACGCCCATTAGATATACCCCATGTGTTGTTGGATGTTGCATACGAAGACGTGAAGAGCTGTTTCAGATTTCCTACATAACTCCAAAGAGCAGCGGTTCAGAAGTTCTCAGCATGAACTAGAAGTGAAGTCTCACCCCTTAATTCCTTTGGTTTTTTCCCCCAACTGTAAAATTCCTGCTGAAAACTTAGTGAAGTGTTTTGTATTAATAGTTTCAATTAAGTCAATAGTAGCACAAAAACGTTAACAAAGGACAGTTCAAGGAGGGAAAAGGTTTTGCAGTAGATAAAAGTTCTGTTCTAGCCCAAATCAGAGTATTATTATGGGGTAAGCATAATAATGAGTGATGTGGGCAAGCGCTTTCAGAGTAGTCATTACCAAACAGTTACAATCTTTATTTTACTCCAGCATCCTGCTGGGCAGCCTTATTGCAGTGGGCAAGGAATACATGTTTACAGAGAACATATTACTTCTCACCTCTGAAAGAAAACTCTCACCGAGTCATGATGAATGTCAACTGTTATGCCCACACCAACAGGCTTTCACGAGCACTGAAAAGCCAGCTACCACAGAAATCCTGCTCTCGAGGCCTGGCAATCCACTGCTATTCTTTCATCTCTCACAATGCATCGTTAACCAAAACAAGTGCACATGTATGCATGCCTTCCTGCACACACACACTCTAAAGATAGTCATATTTTCAGTATAAATTTTAATACATCTAAAAGTTTTCCCATAAGGTCACGTAATAGTTATTAGTGTATCTCTAAGAACAAACTCATCCTAAAGACGTAACGTACACCTCAAGCAGAAAACTGCTCAAGGAATCATTGCAACAACCTGCCAACCAAAAGACTGTTCTGCTGCACAAGAGTGCATATTACTCAGAGGAGTCCATATTAAGAGAACCTATGCTCAATGTGGCATTTTGAACGCATTTTTCCTTTAAGCGAGACTATGCGGCCATTGCCTGCCCCTTCCAAGAAAATAGCCAGAGCTAGAGCAGAACTAGTGTATAAACACACAAGTATAAGGGATTATAACTGGCCTTGTACTCACACAAAAGAAGCGGGGAAATGTGAACAGGAGCACGTGGCAGGCACGAGAATAAAGTCAGAGCATCAGGACTGCTGCTGGTAACATGCAACCCAAAGGGTTCACAGCAAGCAAGACAACAGCCCTGCACAGTCAGGTTGCAGACTCGAGCCAGAATGGCAGAGACCACAGGATGTCCTCCAGAAGCTATGTGGGCACCATCTCTAAACATGATCCTCCATCCCCTGGAGATAAGACTGACGAGCAGCTTCACTATAGTATCGCTGGAAAATTTCTCAATAAAGACACAAACCCTTCATTCTGGACAGCCCCCCCTCCCCCAGCAGCTCCCCAGTGTTTCTCATCTGGGTATTAGAAATGTTTTCATCTCTTCTAATGGGGATTTTTTTTATTATTTGTTTTGCACTTTCTTGTTTTATTGATGGGAGATGAGAGGAAAGAAGAGAGCAGTCATGGAAGTTCAAAAATCCCCACGCTGATTCCACAGAATCCAGGAAAATTGGCGCCTTTGTGTTTGTATCATCACTATACTCTCAGTAGGTGTGAGAATTTGCTCTTCAATGAGGACTGAGAAAAGATACAGCTCCCAACTGATTGTACAGAGTCTTGAAACCCTAAAGAGGATTTTTAAAACAACAGCCAAGGGACATGGAGAAGCAAAGCAGCAGGACCAGCTGCAGGGGACAAGTACGAAGGAAGATGATCATTCCAGCTTGAAAATATAAAGATTAACTGTTAAAGAGGAAAAAAATAAACCCAGTTTGTCACTCGTAACTCATGCAAGGCCATGTCAGAGTGTACAAAGTCATTAACACATTTCCAGCTTCAAGTGACTATGCAAGAGGCAGTGGTGGATTCCGGGCTCCGTAATCTATAGCCAGGCTCAGAGGTTGAATAGTCACTGATGGTGAAAGGCAGCTGAACCACCTCGGCGTATTTCTTGTTCCTGTGGAGTACTGCCTTTGATTACAGCACAAGACACAGCCAATCTCAACCTGACCACTGCTCTTTTTTTTTTTTTGGATGCAGTTGCATCATAAAAGAAAACCCCAAAAGGTATGAATAGGGAATGTCTGTGAAGTTTTGGATACGCTATCTTAAAGTCCTGAAAAGTTATTTTAAGCTGACTGGGATTTGAATGCTAGCAATTAGATGAAACAGATGCCTCACTACAAGCAAGAGCAATAACAGTAACAACAATTACCATTTTGTGAGATGGAGTGTAATGCACACCAGAAAAATGCATTTTTAATTTGTCAGAGCTAATATTTATCCAAGGTAACAGACGATTTACTTTGTTGATTGCAAACTTCTGGAGCCCTGGGTTGAATCTGTACATAGCTTAAAGCTCCCTTCAGCATCAAGCGAATCTTTGGTGGCAACCAACAAATGGAAGGAAATTCAAAAGACCTGAACAAGAAAGTGAAACAATTGTTCTACATCACAACCATAGCACAGGGCTTTGTTCTTCCTCCATATGGATTCTCTCAGTAATCTCTACAGTTATCATAAAATTAAAACAATCTGACAACACGCTTTTCTTCTAAACACTTTCTCAAATTTTCTGATAGAGTTCAGCCACATGCAATCAAGAGACTATCAACACTGAATTGATCTTGCCTGCATAAGGTTGTAGTTTACGCTGTTTGTCTCATCTTGCGAGCATTACCTACTATACTATTCTGTCAGCACAGAATAGGTTTAGGTTTAAAATTACCAACCTCATTTAGTCTTTGCACTGTTAATGTAGAGAGGCTAGTTATATTATGGTACAGTAGTTGTAATGGCTAGCACGCATTTAATCTTAGATTAAAATAAGACACGACAAATGTATGTGAAATAAATTTCTGCCCTAGCGAGAGCATTTGCACACAAGCATTACTTCTGGTTGTTATTGCACAGGCACAGTTTTGTCTCAAATCCAGAGAGGAAGGTGTTGGGTTTCTGTCATTGACTGATTTTAAATCAAATTATTTGCCTTTTCTAGCGCACATTTATTAATCTATAAAGTACGTATTATGCATACACCTTTCTTTTAGAAGAGGACTGCTGCAATACTTAAGCAATTTCTGTCTGTTACACGGTTTCGTATCATTGTATAATCCCCCCCAACTTCTATGGGTCCCACTAATTACTGTTACCTTATGGATTTGTGTAGAACATGAATGAATCCTGACATCAAAACAACCACCAAACAGCTGGGGCAATGACAACAATAGCTTAAATCCCTTATTGTCAATTTTCCACTTCATTGGATTTGATACCACAAGCGAGTAGCAACCCTCTGAAACCAAACAGGGTCATGCAGGTGCAAGCCCATACTGAATACAACACATGCAGA
Source organism: Aptenodytes forsteri (assembly GCF_000699145.1). Taxonomy (NCBI): domain Eukaryota; kingdom Metazoa; phylum Chordata; class Aves; order Sphenisciformes; family Spheniscidae; genus Aptenodytes; species Aptenodytes forsteri. The sequence continues at coordinate 349,581 of NW_008794281.1, forward strand.
GGTCATACAACTTAACTTGTCCCATTCCTTCTCAATCTGACACAAGTTGTTGTACTATTTCTTGCCCCCATTTCTTAAAAAAATTGACACCTTCAATTTCTGCAGTCTTGAACAATTTCAACTTATCAGGAATAGCATATCTAAAAAAATGCTTGACTTTAAGCATGCATTTAGAGGCATTAAAACAGAAGAATATCATAGTTTGGAGACCACATCACATGCATTATATATATTATTTATAGACCTGTATGGATAGCATGTACTATTACATGTACTTCACGCGAAGCTTAATCATGTAATATGTCTTTTAACATCAAATTTCCGACTTCAGCACAATTGCTACCTCCACTAAGTAAAACAACATAACACGTATGAAAATTACCATTCACTCCCTTTAAAGTTGCATTCAGGTCATTACCCTTAAGGTGAAACAGGCGTATCGAGTTTAGGATGCTTTTTTACCGGATGTATTCAAATGACAACCAACCTTTGCAAGTCTATGAAATCAATTTCTTCAGATACGTGCAGGTTTTCTTAAAAATCCATCTTAAAAAGCCATTTCATAAAGAAAAAAATCCCTACTCACAGTCGCACTGCAAAATGTCACAGGTTCAGCAGTTCAACCGATTTCTTCAGTGCCTACTTGGTTTTAAGACATACACAGAGACACGCACACCATATAATTGTAGGTACAATACTTCCCCTTATTATTTAATCCCCTGAAGCTATAACTGAAAAATGCTAATATTACCTTGCATGCTTGAAGCAGCTTGTTAAAGAAAGGCAATTTTCTCATGTGTCAAAAGATTCCAGTCCCATGAGATCCTCCGGTTAATTCATAAAGTAATTTAATCATAATTAAAGCAAAATTGCGTCCTACCCAACCACCATGTTTTGCAAGACAGATTTAGCTGAAAAATAAGAAAATCTACATAGCCAGCAGGAAGAGAGTAAATGCACATTACAGGAGACAGGGGGGAATTAAAGGTTAGAGGCTGTCAGCTCTGCTAGAGGTGATCGAGAACTTCTGCAGGTCCAGGTTCCTCCCCAGCTCTCGGTGAGCCCATGGGTAGGTGGGCCATACTCTTCTGTACAAGACAGAAGACTTATTTTGCATTTCTCCCTCTGAAAAATTATCTACATCAGGAACTCACTCGCACCCCCACCTAATTACAGCAACACAAAAGCATAGCTTTTGCTGTTCACCCATACACGCCATCAGAAAACAATGCGGACGTTTTGTTTTCTGATGGGTTATATTTAGCCACAGAAGCAACCACATACCCAGTGGTGACATTAAAATTAAGATAACCGGAATCGGACCCTGCACCTAATGTTAGTTTCCTGGATGGTTTGAATTAGCAATAAATACAGCATGCAACGCAGCAAGTATCTGCCTCTGAATTAAGCCACAACGTTTCATAAAGGAAAACAGAATAAGTCTTTTGTGTTTGGATTTGGTTTGGTTTTTGGGTTTTGTTTGGTTTGGGGTTTTTTTTAACTACTGAAAACTGAGATGTATATCAAACAAAATAACTAGCTATAATCTAGTTTATAGAAATTGTTAGGAGTTAGCAAAACTACATATAAAATACCACGTTACTGAAAATGATGATATTTCCCTCACTAGTAGCTACAGAGGACTTTGATACCTCAAAGACTGCATTAGAATCCAATGAAAGCAGGTTCAAATGGGGCACTCGGGAAAATAAGGGCTAGATAGGAAAATTCTCTGTAATTCTGACACACACATTGCGGGGGGGGGGGGACAAAACAAAACCAAAAACCAGGAAGATACACTAGAAAAGCGCTGCCTTACTGCGCTTAAACAAAAGAAGAAACAGCCACCTCGGATGGAATCAAACTTTATACTTACTACTAGGAGGTCCTTGACAGAGAAGCAGCAGCGCAAGAAAAACTGTATTATATTCCAAGATTCAGCATTTGTTAAAGCTTGATTTACTAATTCTTTTTTGCAACAACCCAAACCTCAAGCCTCAAACCACAAACCTTCTCCTGGGAAAAAGACAACCCAACACTTTGCAGCTATGGCACCCATAGACCCACCCCAGTTAGACGAACAGAGCTTACTGCGAGCACTGACGAGACGAGGTCAACCATGCCTTCCGAAACAGAGCTGAACATGAAGCCTATCAGACTCTTGAGACCATCTCCTCAGGGTCGGTCATGCCAGAGGTCTCTCTCACCCTAATATTTTCAAAACCTCCCAACAGCAGGCTGTGCTACCCACACACAGACTAGCTCACGCACCCAATGCTCCAGTTTAAAGATACTCCAGCTTTTCTAAATCCATGGACAGCCCGAGGCTCGCTAAAAACACCTTCTACAGTATCACAACAATGACTTTAATTCACAAGTAAGACTTATGGCCAACTTTGAATACCCATTTATTAGTCCATCTCCCCTTTATTCCTTGCTAATACATGCGGGAGTGAGGGAGGTTTAGAAGGGGTGTTGTTCTTTTTAAACAGGTGCTTTTAGATTCCCAAGCCATTCTCTACAGAAGGAACACCAATATTACTTACTAGGGCTTCAAACGACAGAAGGGCCTTACTGATATCAACAGCAGCTTAGGATTTGGAGAATATGTTGTTGTTTCTTCAAGAATAGGATGTATTTCTTACTTTTCTTCTGACAGCCCAAATGCTGCATTCCACAAACACCAAGATCTTGAAAGGTTTAGTCCACAAAGAATTAACTACCATGGAAAAATAACACAAGAATACTCTTATGCTTGCACAGACTGTGATACTTACAATATGGACCACAGTGAAAACACCTTTCACATTTTAGGTCTTTTCTTTAAAAAAAAAAGTAAATACTTAAAAACAAAACAAAAATCCCTGCTGCGGTTACAATTCAGAAGCATTATTACAATCCAAAACCAGGAGGTCTCGTTCTCTTTGAAGATTTCAATATAAATCATCATTTTCAACCATAATTTTTAATAAGTCTTAAATAGAAGACCAGTGAGAATTAAAGTGAATGCACTGCTTAGATGTTAAACTTATTCAAATCATGCTTAATTTTTACTGCAAGGTTAAGAGAGCATGTTTTAAGCATCCTTTAGATCTCTTCAAGAAACAAAGTACTGTGGTTATATCAGCTATGCCATCTGCAGGGCTACTTTCACATTCATGACAACATTTATGAAAAAATAGTTAAAATATTTATTATTATTATTATTATTATTATTACCCTGTTTAGCATCAAGATGATACTTAGAGTTAAGGAACAGTGGCAAGCAGAAACAAGGGACATGAGATCTCCAGCATATTTGCTGACACTGTCGCTGACCCACCTGTAAATGTTCTAAAGGGAGATCAGTCCACCACCCCACGGGAGATTATTAGCTGTCTACTACACTTGAAGGTCTCATAAATCACTGTCTGGATATTCCCATAGATATTCATCTTATTTTTGTTGATGTTTGTTCCATATATTACTTAATAATCTGAATCCATCTTGAGTAACTGCTCGAACCAGTCTTTATGCTCTGCTACTACTAGCAAGTATAATACTGCATTCATCCCAGCTCCTTTGAAGGCATTTTAGCCCAACGTGTACATTTTCTGTATTGCTGAACGAGGGCAGAAACAAGCTCTGCCCGCCTTAAAGAAAAGCACAGCCTCCATCTAGTTGAGACACAAATGTTTTGTTTTATTTTAACCTAAATGTTCTCTTTCGGATCAAGGTCACTAATTAGAAGTTAAAGATCCCGATTTGCCTGACTGGTAGATCCATTAAATCAATTGATAACTTATTAACATTGATTTTTTTACCCTGGCACGCTTTACAGGGCACTGAGCATCTCTTACTTCTCACAATGCATTTTGTAGAGAAGCCAGGAATAAAGTCGACATACACGACAGACCTAAATTGCCGAGTGCTTGCAGAGGAGAAATTTAACACAGAAACCAGGGAATAAAGCAGAGTTCTCAGTGATTTACAGTGTGAAAAGGCAAGAAGCCAGTCCTGTCTTTGGGATGTTGCTTAGTCAATGCATACAGGATTCTCATTTCCAAATCTTAATAAGACAGCATAATTAATCTACCTGTACTTGGGTGGGAGTTACAGCTTTTCACACACTTCCAGGCTACAGGACAGTTGCTTCCTTCTCTTCAGGAGAGAAAATTGTAAGCCTAACCATGACTTTATAATACTACATTAACACGATAGCCCCTCTTCACATAAAGTAGTAATCCCACAACGTTCAATGGCACAATCGCCAAGTTACTATTGCTATAATAATAATAATAATAATAATAATAATACAAAAAAGACTTAAGCCAGTGTCGCCCTAGTCACAATCAGGCACAGTAAATGACGTTACGGCTCAGCAGTAGCCTTGTCACCAACTTGGGAGCAGGCAGTGCTGAGCTCCAGGGCAGGAGCCACGATGGCAATCAGCAGGAGATCGCCACATCCGACGCTCACCAACCCACTCAGGAATATATAAAGCATTACCACTTCAACATAAAGCCAGCTCAACTACTAAAGAACAAAGCTATGTTTAATAACTTTATCCTTCCATCTGTAAATGCGTTGTTTCAGAAGCTGAGAAGTCATTCTGCCTTTATAATAGACTGAATTCAATTTTAAGCCTCTGCTTCCCTAGCAGGGAAGCTCTTCTATGGCTTGCTGTACCAATCTGAAATTATTTCTCTTGGGTGGCATGAGGAAACACTAAAACCTTTAGCCCGCTATGCTTCTCAGGAGCTGCAATTGCAACTATCAAAAGGACCAAACAAACACAAAAAAGACTGATGCGGGTGTCAGCAGTAGATGACAGATGACCTAGATGGGCTTTCAAATTAAGGGCTGTTCAATATGTTCATCTGGAAATGTACCACCAAATGATTATCAAATCTATTCCCAAGAAGATACTCTGAAAAAGCAATATTCCATAGGCTGGTTTACATTGTGAGCCAGAATTGTGTCAAAACGCAAGGAAAGAGTATATCAGCAACATCTAACAGGTAAAAGCAACAGTGAAAAATGCACCGGGGGCAGGGGAGGGCGAGAAAGAGAAAAAGCAATGTACTTCTCCAAGGATGGGGTATGTAAGCACCAGGAATAACCAATGCCCAAGCACTCTGGACAGTACTGAAGCAAGTGAAGATTGCAGATTTCTGTTGTTCATATTTGTTTCCTACTACTGGCTATACTGAAGGCCAGGGGCAAAGGGGTTCCAGATTGGGGCCAGAAGGGATCAGGCACTGATAATCAAACAGTGACAAAATATACCCCGGCCAAACATCTCGCAATATGTCGCATTACATAGAAGCACGGTAAAGTTGGTGCTAAGGTATGTGGTTTGCTTACTGGGAACCAAAGTGCAGAAGGATAAAGCACTTCATTCAGTCACACAAGAAGTCTGCGACAGAAGTAAGAAATGCACCCCGATACTCCGAACCCGCATCCACTGGCTGAACCCTAACACTGAAAAAACACTCTGGGACAGATGTGGAGTTCTCCAGTTTCTTACATCAAACTGAAAACAACAAGTATAAGATTTGAAAAATTAGATCTTTTCATTTAAAACAAACATCCTTATAGCACTTAGGCAACTCAACTGAACTCAAGAACTGAGGGATTAATCAAAGGATTCATTGACCAAAGGATTAATGAACTGAACGGTCCAAATGCTTAACACAATCTAGTTTAAAGGGCATGACTGATGTCCATTTTTCATCTTTATGGAACATCATCAGTATAGCTGTCATCTTTAATTTGAGGTTACACGATGTTTCTAAAAAAGTTCATTTTTTAGGTGCCATTTCTACTCTGAGTTTTGGTCCCGGTCTAAAAGCCTGAAGAGCAGTGCTTGGCATCAGACGTGAAGGTACTGCCTGTGTACAGAAACTGGTTCAGCCAAACTGAAGCTGAAGACTCAGAACCCGGCAAGAACTGCATCACTTCATATTCTGCAACTTATTATAATGATACTTTAATGTGAGAATGTCACAAAAATGTATTTTTCCTATATAAAAGGCAATTTGACAAAGTATAGGAACTCTGTAAACAAATCCATAAGTGCATGAGACTTCAGTGGTCCCTACGTACCAGGGCCAGCCAGTGGAGACTCAAGAGACAACTTTTATCACTCTCATTTATAAAAACATCCTTTCTTGCTAAAAAAAAAAAAATATATTAGAGAAAGGAGAATCCCTATTAGCATTGTAACAGTTTACGAACACCATGTCACAAACGAAAAAATTCAAACTACGTTTAACAGGCTCGAGAGTGGCCAGGTGATAAGCATTAAGCAACCTGCAGTACAGTGGTAGTGTGACCCTCTCATCAGCCCTTCACTGTCAACACTGGCATCTCACAGCAAGAAACATGAGCCAATGCCTCTCTCAAGATGAGTTTTTCACAGGTATTTGAAAGAGATATTGAGAAGACCTGACTTCTCTGGATAAAGATTTAGAACAGTTACAAGAATGTTGTGGGTTTGTTAACCTGAATCTTGACTACTGTGATCAAGGGTTGCACTCGATGATCTTAAAGGTCTTTTCCAACCTAAATGATTCTATGGTAAGATTGGCTTTTGGTCCTCTATATTTGGGAAGCATCGACAAGTCCCATAGCAACCACAGAGCATTGAATATCCTGGGACAATCCTTGAGATTTTGGTCTTTGCACAGAAAGGCCAAGATTAATTTTTATATTTGCACATATAGCAAGCTGGTGACATCTGTATAATAAATTAGTACCTACCACTGACTTAAGTGTTTCAGTTGCCAAAGCACTTCATTAAAATTAAAGCATACAAGCAGGAACGTGTGGATCAACCGAGTGGCTCAATCTCCAACTTACAATTGCAGAAAGCAAGACAGATACAGAGCACAAGCCTGCAGAATGGCAAGAGTTACCATCATCTCCTTGTTAGGATACAATCCCATGAAGTCCTCAAATCTATGAAACGCCTACACTACAAACAGAATCAATTTCAGGACCAGAATTAAGACTCCAAAACTGTATCATTCAAAACAATCATTAATGTCATACCTCCGCGCATGCAGAACTACTTTCCAAACACAATCCCAAATCACCGCTCAGTGTTACAGACAGCTTCTTCCTCGGTATTTGCACCCACGTTCCTGCAAATAAAGATCTGTTTCTCCAGATTTCCCTCCTAAACCTAAATGCTTTGTTTTATTACAGAACAGTACAGCTGTAGAACAATTGTTTCCCAACCCTCAATATTTCTGCTGAAAACTGCAGGCAGTTACATTTCCATTAGCAGTTATTCAGGCAAGCTAAACTGATAGGTTAATAACTACTGTTATTAACTATCCAGTATTTATTCCTGCACCAAGGCAGTTTCTTTCTAATGGATTAAAACATTTCTGATCTCAACCTGGTTCTGGTAACTACAGAACAACCACCCCGTTTAATTATCTTGTAATTTTACGATCTGAAAGGCCACCAGAATCTGTGCAATGGCAGTCTTCATCTTTGGTTAGTGTTGCTTATCTGGAAAACGCAAAACTCGCCACTATTTTTAGAATCCTGTGGTCCAAAAAAACCCCACCCGAGCCCCAGCAGCAGCAGCCTGGCCATCATCTCTCCATTCAAACACATGCGCCATCGGCTGCTCCAGCTGCTTCGGGCAGCTCACCTATGTAACCTCACTGCATACGGATCTAGCACCAAACAAAACTTCAGGATGTACGTTACAACATGCCTTGTTTAGCAGCATAAATGCTGGGCTGAACTGGAAGATGAGCAACAGCTGCCAGTTCTCCTCAAATAGTAGCACAAAATAAATATTTGGGGATTAGCCCACCGCTCCTCACAAAAAAAAAAAGCACTGATGCTAAAATAGACATTTGAGTGAGTATGCAGTTTTCCAGGGGTGATTTATACCTTAAAAATAACAACTCATTTCTTTAAGACAACACCCTGACACATTAAAGGTCTTTTCTTTACTGCTTGCAATATACTGAGAAGCATTTTTGGGGGAATGCTTCTTAAGAAATGCTGCTGTACCAGTTGGGACTTTTCCAAGCGATTCTGTAATTACCCCTGCACTGAACCTTGCTGAAATCTTATTTTCTCTAGGTTGGTTTGCTCTGGTGCTGCTGCTGACAATAGAAAAGCAATTGAGGTTTCAGAAGTGAAACAGCGAACCTAATTTAGTCCCAAAGACTTTTATTACTGGTTATGATGTGCAAAAATGAGAAAACACAGCTTGACTTTCAGAACATATTGCAGCTTTGCTCAATTGGCAGTATCCGAAACATTTTTTTTTTTCCTAATTTGCAACCACAGATGTCCTCTTTAGTAGCATTCCGGTGGTATTTTTACTAAAATAAGTTCCGATTATTACTAAAATAACTGTCCTCTCCAAAGAATTTTCTTAAAAAATGCTCTGATGATCAGGCTTTTCCTGTTCTCCATGTAAGATGAAGACAATACAAATGAGACAGAATGGAGGTTACTGAGACCAGTTCCAAATTTACAGTTATTCCAAGGTCTCCAGATCTTAAAAACCACTAAACCATCCTAGAGTAAATAGATGGTGGAAAATATAACTACTAATAATTTTTGCTTATCTTTTAATCAGAAGATAAAGGTGGGGGTTTTTTTTTTAAAAAAAAGCAGCTGGACTTTTATAACATTTCCATTAAATTAGTTTTGTACACACAGCCAAAAGAGCTAATCAAAGGATGGCCACATTCCTGTCGTGATACAAGATGGAGCATAGCTACTCACATTTGTGCACAGTGCCTTGAAGCAGTTTAGGAAGCCCTGATCCCTCTCAGTTACTTATTTCTGCACACAGCAGCGCACTGGAGCATCTCCTGCCACAGGGTTAACCACATCTGGAAGCAATGCCGGTGGCAGGTGAGGAACTCCCTATTCCCAAGAAAAGATTTTTAAACAAATGTAGGAGCAGGCTCTTTTTCAGCTGGTATTTTCTAGCCTTTCCCAACATAGATGAACCACGCAGCTGCAAATGTCCATCTGCTGATGGCAGAGGGCACGGACCAGGGTGGGTGGCTGCAGCCTGAACTCCAGCTTACACAGAACCACTGCAAATGTCCACCTGCGGGTGCTCAGGTAATGTTTTTACCTTAGGAAGGCCTGTGTGCGGATGTTGTATTTTGAAGGCTTTCCCTCATTATTTGGATGAAAGCTGCTTGCAAGTGATAGGTACTGAAACGATCCTTTTTAGTATGCTGTTGAGTATTTTGTTATGGATCACACCATCTGTCCAAGCTTGTGAATGCAAATGAATCTATCAATTTTTAAAATATAAACTTAAGAAATATGCATGTGATATTAAAAATCCCATACAAGCACCTTCCGCTGCACATCTATTATTTGAGATCTACCACTGAAAATGCAGGATTATCTCAAAAGCATGATCCAAGTTCCTAAAAAAGATCCCCATTATTTCTAGCTTCACCGGTCTTTGTGTGAAAGCAGTACTTCTGGCTTTTTCATCTGAATATTAACAGATACAGTACAAAGTATTTTGTTGATATTAATGTGCTTACAGCTTATTACACAGAGTTAATTAAAATCTGAATAAGGTAAAATCTGGAAATTCTGCATGTCTAATTCGTCCACTAAAGCAGCTTGGGCAATAACACACAGCTCTAAGAGCATTAGGCTATCACAATGCAGCGTATGATTCTGTTCCAGCTCTATTCATTTCCGAAAGAAATGGGAAAAGCTGCATGGCTTTGTGGACAAACCATTAGCTTGTCATCTCTAGGGAAATGGTTCATGAAAGCATTTCAGCTCCAGCCAGATTAGATCTCAGCCTGCTTCTCCTTCAGCAGCATCTACTGGCATGTAGCAAGACCACAGAAGGGATGTCCCATTTGGGACAGCTGAAGCCACCCCACAACCCGAGTCTGAGTTTTTGAGGTGCGAGTCAAAGCCATTCGCAGTTTACTACAACAGCAAGTAAAAAGCATGCACAGGGTGCTGTCAGACGGTGGACATATATAGCAATTCCCATAGCATTCAGCCTGAAATGTAGGCTTCAGGAAGCACTGTAACATTACGCTCTTCTTCAAAAGATCCAGCGCTGCAACAGGGAAGAGCAGAAGTGCACCAGCCAGACTAGAGCTTCAAAAAAAGGCACATAGAAACACAGAATATCTCAACTTGGAAGGGACCCATAAGGATGCAGCATCTGTTCTGCTCTGCCTTAACTCCCTGCTCGCAAAAATCCTTGGACTGTCCTTCTGCAATGGCACAGTCACGCAAAGTCTGAAACTCCTGTGTTTAGTACGTTAAACATGCATACGCATGAACATGCACGCAAACACCGAGCCATATTGTCCAAAGGTTTTACAGCCACAGGGCTGGATCGTCAGCTGGGTACAGCCTGACATCCCTCACTTGCGCTAATGAAGCTATGATAATTCATACCAGCTGAGGATCTATCCCCTGGGAATCTAGATTGGCATAAGTTACATTAGCTGCCTGCATCCTCTCCTACACTGCTCTCATCCAGCATAAGCTCTCACTACTGCCATACCAGCCTTGCCTTGCTCCTAAGCCAGGAATTTTGCCAAAATAATATAAATAATCCAAAAGAAAAGGTTCACATTAACATCAGGATAGTATTCAATTACACCTGTATTGTAGTGACCTGAGAATGAGTTTTATGAAATTTAGTCCACCCAGTTTCTCCCCAGATCTCATAGTTTTGTTTAAGGAAGTATTTGACTTTTCTCTTAAAATCCCCATCTCTAAGTTCTTGTGACTATAAGAGAAATTTAAAATCTCCCTTAAAGTAGAACAAAGCAAAATAAGGAAGGTTCTCGTGCTGGCTGTCATAGTCAGAGGAAAAGAATACTTGACCAAGGCTCAAAAATCCCAAATTCAAGAAACCTAAGTTTAAAAGCCTTGGAACATTTAATGATTGAGTTATATTTTTGACTACTTGAACTTTTCTCCTCCCAAATTTTCAGAAATTAAAAAAAAAGGAGAAAAAGGCAGAAGCAACTGTGATCAAATGACATCTAAACTGAAGGACACTTTGTACAGTTAATACATTTTATTTCTCCCTAAATTCCACTCCTGAGTTCTCCTTCAGCATGCACTGCAGAGATAAAGTGAAAATTCTGCTGGATTACTTTGGGAAAGCTTAGTTAGAGCTTGTCAGGAATATGTGGGCTCAAAACAGTGTCCACACCAATAGCAGACATCTTTGCAGCCAGAAAGGAGTTTAAAGCCTAATTCTGATCAGCAACAGCTCCCAACAATTTCTGCCAAGATATAATCCCTACTCTCCAGTGCGTGGAAAAAACCCACAACAACACACTGTTTATAAAGAATGGTGAATTCCCAAAAATGAAAGAGTTGCAGCAAGGGCTACAAAACAAGCACAAACACTCACACGCTCCCATATTTGGTTTCCTACCTCTTGTACTTCTTGCATCAGCTTACTCAGGACAGCACGTTTATGTGACAGCTCTAGAGAGTTAAGCTACTCCTTTTTTCAAATATATATTCCACTATGCATAAAAATGATCAGGAAAAGCTTATTCAACACTAGCTTCCAGAAAGCGGGTACATCACAGCAAGGCAGAACTTCAGGGATTGCTCCTTAAGAAAGCTGCTTGTGGGTTTTTAAACACCAGCCACACCACAGCCTCAGTGGAGAACGTCCTGGGATCTCTGAATGCATAAGGTGCTTGTTGTTTATGTTTTCACCACTTTTGCAGTTATTTCTTGTCTTAATAGCTTTATGGAATTTAAGCACTCTCTTACCTTAAAAAAAAAGTCCATGAATTGGATCCATTGAAAACTATAGTAAGTATACAAGAACGTAAAGGATGCTGACAAGGCTTTAAAAATTCAATGTCAGCATCAGAAAAATTGTGGAGAGCTCCAAAAAGGAATAAATGAAGGTCCAACAACAAGCCTTCAAACTTGCTGCAGTTGACTTTTACTGTTTGAGTGAATAATGAATGGTATTGATATCCATAACCATTTGAAAGACTGAAATACTAAGATGGCAACATACGGCAATATTTTTGGTGATCTAAAAGGGCATATCCATGGGAAATACATCAGAGGAATGCCCAGCAAAATATAGTACGCTTTCCCCAGAAACTCATATCTAGGCTCAGGAGCGCACCACGAGGCGCACTAGGGAAGATGCCACTAGATTCCATTTAAACTGAAGCGGACTAAACACCCAAAAGACTGGTACAAAAATCTCTCCTCACGTAGAACAGGGCCACTTTAGCTGTTTTGCCAGACACCGGGCATTTGGGATTCATTCTCTAGACGCAGTTTGATGCGAGAAACGAAGTCTTCATGAATAAACAAAACACCTAAACAGAAATGAAGCATCAGCTATTTCATTATCTATTTGTTCTCAGGGCAGCAAGCTGCTAGCATCCAGATTTTAACCTCTGTGCGGGGTGGGATGAAGAACTCTGACAGGCTGATGATCTTAAATATCCTCTGCAGCCACATCTCTCTTCTTCACCAGAGAAACCGGGAAAATGTCCAAAGAGAAATAAAGAGACAGATACTGCAAGTTGCCAGCGTCCTTCTAACAGTTGCCAGTTCCCATCAGCTTGTCAGCCTCAGTGCCCACTCTCGCCCTTGGCAATTAAGGCTTTTAGGATCCTTCAGACTCAGATGAGGCAGGTTCGGATTCTTAACTTGCTTTCAATTTTAACGCTGTACTGAAAGAAGAGTAGCAAAATCCATCAGAGCCTCCTACTGGTAGTTCAGGTCATTCTGCTGCCTTGTCCCATATCACACTGCCTTTTCTTTAGGTACTATGCTATTCATCATGCACAAGCTTCAGATTAAATTTACAGAAAGGTACATTTGAGAAGTATTTAATTCCTTAATTTCTCCTCTAATAGCATCAAAACTTTGCACAGCGTTTCAGATGTAACCTCACGGTAAAGCCTCCTGCACACAGAGGTTCAAGCAGAAGTACAACTGGAGTCCTTGGGAAAGTGTTTTTCAACAGTACTTAGTGGCCTCTCTGACCAGCTAGAGACTGGCACCAAGAGAGCAAGTTTCCCTACGGGAAGGTACCGATGACCATATGAAGCCAGGAGAAGACAGGAGCACAGAAGCCAGTGAAAAGGAAGCAAGGACAAAAAGCAGTGAATGCACCGAGATACATAAATCAGTAACAGGTTTGAAGGACGTTGAAGAGAGTCCCTGGACAACTGTTTGCTTTTAATATTTTATTTTTTAAAAGCACAAATATTTCTACCCAAACTTTCTACCAAAAAAAATCATTAGGTAAAAAAAAAATGCTTCCTTTAAAGGAGACTAGATGAAAGCCTTTTGAGCCAAGAGGATACTGAAAGATTCCTGGAGTGTCTTAAACTGTTATTCACTGAAATATTTATATCCAGCTGAGAAGTTACGCTGCTGATCAGCCACAGTACAAAATATTAGCCTGATGCACTATTAAACCTGGAGTCTTGAGCACACCAAGTCTAGAGCAAGGTTTACGAAGCAAAATGTCACCTGACTGATAAACAAAGAAACCCCCAACTCTCACCTTATGAGAAAGGACTCAAGATGGTATATTCAGTCTCCAAGTTCAGAGCTCTTCAGCTGCAATTACAGTTCATTTGCATTTTGGAGCCAATTGCATTGCAATTCTATAGTAGATAAAGTACGCGTAAAATTCAAACTCAGCTTTGGGTATCTAATCAGCCATGGGAGAGTTAGGTATTGATTACATGTAGATGATTAATTTTACCATTTATCATTATACCTGTATCACGATCATACCTTCCCTTCCTCCCCCCAGTCAATAGGTTATTGTAAATCTAATAACTCATGCTATAAAGCAAGAAATACGTAGGGAAAGAAATACAGGAACAAAACACCCTTTTCCTTCAGTGCACAGTCTGTCATGTCTTCTATCCTAAGTGTCGATAGAGGTGTTGATCCCATACTACTTGCAAGATGAAGTCTAAAGACTAGTCCTAATGATTTCTTTTTTTGGCAAGTCAGCATAATAAGGGCTTATAAGGCAGGCTGAGAACCTCCTATGGCACCCCAGGGACCCCCCAGCTGTGCACAAGCAGTCTCCTTTCTCCAGCATGACAGGAACAGCAGTCCAGCATTTCTAGACTCTTCCAAGACAAGACTTGATCAGGAACGAGCTGGAGCTCCAACTGCTTGGCTTGAACACTGTTTAAAACAACCAAGCCAAAAATGTAAATGGCAAGTTGTTAGTTAATCTACGTTGTTTGGCTCAAGCCATTTCAACCAGCGAGTGGAGAGGAAGCTTTCCATGAACCTAGCAGAGGCAGGAATTGATGTGCAGTGACAGTGATCCTCTCAGACAAAATTAGAAGCTATGACCAGGACTTCAGAGGGACAAGCAGAAGCCGTCTGGGTGGTACGCAGTATCAAAGCAGTCCTTAGTCACATCCTTCTTCGCTAGTGGTGTGCAGATAGCTCGGGTGTACGACGACCAGCGGCAAGCTGTCTATCACAGCAGACATGAGGGACGCTTTCTCTTGCTGCAGATATCTTCCACGTATCTTTGATAGTCCCTCTGTCCCGCTTTGCTTCAGAACAACCAAGACAAATCTGTGTCCCCTATTTCTTATCGGGGCGGAGGAGAATCATATTATCTTCAAGATACAGTACAGGTTTATTTCACAACCCAAACAATTTGTGTCACCTCTCTGCTCAGATAAGAATATCTGCATAAAAATAAGAACAGTAAGAAATAAAAATGTTACAGAATTAAAGATTCTGTAGTTTATTAATGCCTAATTCTTTGTGTAGAGATTCCCCCCCCCCCCTCTTTCCATATACTATAGTAGTTTCTTAAGTTAACTTTTGTGGTTAAACTGACTTTTGACATTTAAAAAGATGTGTTGTTATTTCTCTTGACATCAAGGCCACACGGGGAAAAAAATTAAAATAGCAACATATTACAAATGCATAGGTACAAATAAAACCAAAGCAGGACCTCCTCACTTACACCACGCTTCCCAAAATTAGCTTTGTTTTCCATGAATGTAGTTGATTTCGATTCAATGTCTTCTCTGTGTTATTCTGATTTAAACGTCATTTTAATTTAACTACCCCTTTTCCATGGGGACTTCTTGTTTAAATTCCATTCACAACACAGCTATTTCTCTACATTGCATTGATGCAGGGATGAACCGATCTTATCTGGATCACTGGACTAGCATAGCACTTAATACAGGGTATTTCATTATTTTTACTGTGACATGACTTACATCAAGCCTATTTACAAACACTAAACCGGCCTGAAGGAGATTCTCATCAGCCAGACAGGTTGGCAGAAAGACTTGACAGCAGAGCAGGGGCTCAAGCAACTGCTTGTGTCTCTGCATTAGAAAACACAAGAAAAGCAGCAGAAGTGAAATACACAGCGCTATCAAGAAAATCTCAAGTGGTTAAAAAAATTTACACAATTGGGGATGTACACTTATCCAGCTAAACCGTAGAGTTTAAAAATAAAAATATTTAGTAAGACAAACCTAAGCCTTGCGCATAGACCCTCCTAAAAGAGAACAGAGGATTTTCTCAGCAGAAATAAGAGCTAAGGCCTCCACCAAGCGTTATTTAATATCTCCTTACAGGTGCAGATAGGCAAACTACAACAATAGCTAGGAAGGAAAGGACCTCCTTTGATAACATAAAATAGGAAGATGGGGGTGTTATATTTTAGAACTGTTTCATACAAGTACTGCTCTTGGACACCGACAGAATGGATTGCAGTGCTTTACTACTACACTCCAAAAATGTTTTCTCTGCACGTCAGTCAGAAGTGAGCTAATACACAAGAAAGGAAATTTATTAGAGGCTTTACTTAATCCACTTCTGTATCACACACATGCAGGGTTTTTCCTCTACCCTTTTTTTTTTCTTTTTAAACTGGGAGAGCCAGCCTTTTTCTTCCAAAGCAAAAGGAAAGCCAGATCTAAGGTAAATAAGCAGAATACTCTCTCAACCTCGTCCTCCAATATTTCACGGTTCACGGTTTACAGTCATAACAGGATTCGGAATCTCGACAGCAGCCAGCATCGCGCTGGTACTATTTAAAACCTCTCTAATGGCACTGCCAGCAGGAGGGAGATAACAACCCCGGTGTTTACAATCCGGAGCAGCGAGGGAAGTGTTACGGCAGAGAGAAATTCAGCTGGCAGACTATAACTGCTTTTTTGCCTTATTAAGGGGTGGGGAGAGAGAACAGATTAAACAAAAATTGACTGGTGCCCTTAAAGTTTCCTAGAAACAGCCAAGCAACTTGGCATCATGACTGCCGCATAGCCAAGTGATGATGTTTTAAGACATCAGACTGCCTTTCAAAATAGACTACCCTCAGAAGATGGACGGGACCGTCTCTCAGCTCCCCTCTCCTATTCTTCCTATCCAAGTGCAATTCAATATAAATAATATTATGCAATTGCTTAACAGGAAAAGAAGTCAAGTTTAAAGGGTCAATTGGATTTCAGTACAAATCTGCCACTAGAAAAAAATCTTTCATCCTGTATGCAGGTGACATTTGAGAGACAGGTACTCACTAGGTATGCAAGTTAAAGCTCGCTTCATTAAATTTCAATTTTTGGCAGGTACTGACTGACAGTATCTGACTGTTTCTATGCTTAAACCCAAGACATCCAGATCAGCAGCAATTTCATACCATATGCTCCAAGTAAAGGTCTTCAAATACTCCGGCAGTCAAGCGATGTCTGGCAGGAGTTGTGAATTTTCTTTTTTTTCCCCCCCATCCCCAGTTCCACCTTGAAAGCAGCTGAATATCAATGAAACAAAAATATCATAATCACTTATTTACTGTACACCACATGAAGATTGAGAGGCCATAAAATAAAAATTGCCAATGTGACTAAAATAGCTGTTATAGCAATGCAGAAAGCCAGACAGAAACATCTTGCTCTTTTGATCAATAGCAATTTCCCCTTGAATGTTTATGCATGTATGTTTTTAAAGAAAAACAAACAACCTTCTTTGAGATGCTCAGTCTCCAGTAGAGAAAACAGACTCTTCCATTTCAGCAGGGTGTAAACAGTCTCATTTACTAGACATGGGATGCTAAAAGGGAATTGCAAAGTGTTTGAGTTCATTGTAGTAAGATCTGAGAAGACCAGTCACCCTGACTCCATAACACAGTTAGGTCGAGACTCACGCGTATTCCTTGGAATCTCAAGTCCTTAGTTTCTTTTTTCTCCCCTTAAATACACTTTGGAATCTACCTTTCCAAATGAAAACTAACAAATACACCTGAACTGTAACATACGCCAATCTACATTTGTTTCCTAAAAAAATCTCCTTGCTTTAGTTCACTTTTGCCCATTCTTCTGTAGTAATTCTATACATCTCAACGGTTTTCTTTTCATACACACAGACAGGGAATTTCAGAATAATTTCTTACTTCTGTTAACTTACATGCGAGGCACATACCATTCCACTTAGGTTAAATAACAACAGAATACAGCAAAAGCAGTGGGAACAGCAGATTGTCACCGTACCAAATAACTGAGAAGTTGTCTCTGCATCAAACTTTGAGTCAGCCGTCGGCCAGCAGTAGGGTACCACGGTCCTACGATGGGTACCACGGTCCTACGATGCAGCTAGCACTTTTCCTAGCATCAAAGGGGTAGGCACAGCACCACTAAATATCTACCACAATGTCCTTTTCTAAATCCCACTTGAAATTCCAATTTTTATTGGAATGTTTGATAGCTGCAACAGGTTATTAATTCCGAGTTGCTGTGGGATTTCAGAAGCATACCCCGATATCCATCAACCCGCACTCCAGCTGACACTTCTCTTCCTACTCAGCTCATGGTGCCTTAACCAGCTATGGGTATTAACCATACACCTTACTCATGCCCCCAGATTAAATAAAACAGAGTTGAACGGATATTTTTCTGTAAACTTGTCCAGTAAGCGTGCTAAAGGAATTATTTTAGGTGAGAAATATTATGTAGTGTCAAATATAAAGACTACATTTTTGAAGATGTACCTTTCCATCCTGTAGTAAAACGAGCCTGTCAGCAAATCAAGCTCGACACTGAACTTCAAAGTAACTGTGTACTTCAACAGAATGGAAATAGCGTTTATTTACATCGATACACAGAACAAGCATCTTGTGCTTGTTGTAAGCATTTTAACATCATTTAATAGAAGCACTTTGCCATTTAGCACTTTGTAATGTGTTAACAATGCTGAGTAAATTCTTAGAAGACAAATAAAAACTATTAATATTTCATGTGCCGAGATCTTCAGAAGTCTTTGGGACTATTGATTACATAAACCCATTACGTGCTATTTTGATCTTAAATAGCTAGAGTTATCTGCAAAGAGATTCAAGCTAAGTGGTAATAGTTATTTTGAGAGCAAGCGATTTTCAGCAGTTATCATTACTGATACTGAAGTTTGCATTTTAGAAGCCGCTAAGCAGTAAACAATAGCTGCTAGGACAGTTTTCTCCAAAAGATTGTGTTTCACCTTGTATTTCCTTTTTTTCTGATTTAAACATGTTTAAGTCCAGTTCTTACCAGGAATACAGACCAAAAGCCAACCATAAAATTTATGGCATAAGTTATCTTACTCTGTCATTTCTGCTTACTTTCTTTCAGAAATTGCTGAAGATAAGGACTTAAGTTTGCTACCAGCAGCAAAAACAGATCATAGCACAACTAGGATCAAGAAAGAGGCAGTAGCTCACTTAACTATATTTTGTCTACCAATTCTCCAATATTTACTTCTAATAGGAGGAAACAATGACTGCATTTCCACCTAGCGAACAAAGAATCATTAACACCAAACTTCTTCCAAAAAATTAAAATAGTATTAATTCAAAGATTACACTGAATATCTGTAATTTACATCCTTGCCTTAATATTCACTCCAGCGTTCAATTCAGGAAGAAATATGCTGTATGCATGAAACTTCTTCTTAGAAATACCCTGAATGCTAAATAAATTTTCTTTGTTCTATGCCCTGGAGAAGATGAAGGCAGCAATTGTTACCAGGTCAAAGCATGGACAAGTATTTAGTCCTACAGATAATATATGAAAAACCCCTCTTTTCACATGGCCAAAATGAAGAACTTGACAAGTGAAGAGATTCACACAGATTTGGTGTTTTGGGTTTGTTTGTTTGGAGGTTGTGTGGTTTGTTGTTTTGGTTTGGTTTTGGGGTTTTTTTTAAACATGCCATAAAGAGCAACCCAGGGGTGCAAACCAAACCCTACTAAAAGAACAGAAAGTTTGCCACCTGCCTTACTGGGAGCCACATGAAGTCATCAGTATTTAGTTCCCTCGAGCCTTCAGTGAAGTTGAGCTTCTCAGTAACAATAATTCTTTTGAAGGCCTTCCCTTATTTCTCTTTATAAGACATTAAGGTAAGCACATGTATCTGAGGAGCTAGATTTTTTCCTATATACAGCCTTTTTTCTTATCCATAGAAGACTGTATATTGTACATGGGTGTACTTCCCAAAATAATCTTTTGAAGGCAAAAAAAATGTGAGTGAAAATATATTAAAGTAAAAAAACTAAAACAAAAACAACAAAAAAATCCCAAACCACAAACACAAAACCCCACACCTTTCTTCCAGAGACAAGAATTATCCTGAAGGTAAAGGACTACCACAAAGTAAAGCAGTACAGTCTGTGTGCCCTTATTGCTACGTATCTGATCTACAGCTACTGGTTCCTACGAAAGAAAACCTGCAACCTCATGCTTGCACCAACATGGGAGACAGGAATAAGCGATTTCCCTACAAAAAAAGACAGCCTGAAAGAGTCATTAGTAATGAGATCAGCCTAGGATTGGAAAAAAACTGAAACAAAAAATGTGTTAGAAATACTTTCATGTGAAGGATCTCCCCTACAGTTGCTCAGTTTGTCTCACTGAAAGGCAGAGGAGAACACTTTGCAATGCAGTGCGAGGAGAGGATGCTAACCTCAGACCACCATAAAAAACAAACCAAAAACAAAAAGAAAAAAAACACAAACAAACCCAAAACCACAGACAAAATTGCTTGCTCCAAATTACTGATAGGACAATCTGGTACAACTGGATTTGTTTTATTTTATGCAATATACTGCTTACTATCAGTTCACTGTATATTTTGCTAAGATTAATATCCAAAAGGTACTGAAACAAGTCACTTCAAATTCAGTCACCCTTTATCACAGTAAAGCAAGAAAAAGCAGTGTATTACTACAGCAAAATAAGTATAACATCACCTACTTACATACCAGGTTACAAAAACGCCTTGATCTGTCCCTCCAGAGTTGAGGACCGGTTTAATCACAGCACAATATATATTCCAAACACATTTGGAAAGTGATTGATGACATGAACTTCAAAGCCTTAAACCCAAAAAAGCAGGTATGTTTACTGGCCAAAAAACCCTAGAGGCCTAGCGGTTGCCTCCATAACAAGGAGCGATTGCATTTTTCTTTTTCCTCAGCTAGCTCTGAGCTGTCTCAGACTCTACTGGGAAAATATTAACACAACACTACTTACAGCTGTTGCATCTGTACGCATAAGAGTCTCAATTTTTGTTTCAAAATTACCTTTCAGAACAACTGTTTGCATGTGTCCTGCTCGCAGCTGATTAACCTCAATGATCACGTTGCACTGTGAGGCTGACGATGACTCAGTCTCCTTTTGCTTAGGACTTATCATGAAAAATCGAGTTATCTAATACAAAACAAAATACGCACCAAGCCCCAGGAAAAAATAGAGTTTATAAGGTTAAAAACAAGAACTTGAAAGGGGTTTTTTTGCTAGCCTTAAGGTGGAATAAAAGTGTTGACACCAAGTAGGTTTAATAAAGCTTTAAGCTCAGACTCTGTTGAAAATGCTATCCGCTACATCTTAACTGCAGGTGCTCAACCCAGAAGATTTGTATTTAACGCTCCCCTATGATATACAATCATTTCTGCAAGTCCCTAAAAGGTGTTTGACTTCATCAGTGGCAGCAAACTTGTTAGCAAGGCCCGTTGCGACAGGACAATGGGGAATGGCTTTAAACTAAAGGGGGGTAGATTTAGACTAGATCTAAGGAAGAAATGTTTTACGCTGAGGGTGGTGAAACACTGGCCCAGGTTGCCC
>NW_008794281.1:370968-373155 GCF_000699145.1 Aptenodytes forsteri
AGGTCCCTTCCAACCCAAACTATTCTGTGATTCTATGATCTCCTAGTGCTCATCTTTTTCAGAGTCCCGCCTAGTAAGAGAATCTTCACTCCACCCTAGATAAATGGCAGCACTGGAGTCACAGCTCTGCACTGCCGTGGGTTTCCACTCTCAACGTTTTAACAGGACCGGCCGGCTCAGAAGAAATCCCAACACAAGCCCGTCTGCTCCAAGTCAGGAGCGTTTGACAGGAAAACAAAAAAGGAATAAATTGAGCTACTAGTCCACATAAAAGTGTTGCAAAAAAAGCCATCTTGAGAAATCACTTTGAAATGGTGACACAGCAATCCCAATTGCATTTAATGCACCCTGAATATAGAGACAGTTGTGCATAGTACTGAGAAAAATGAAAGAGAGTATAGTAACTGCTAATGAGATTTTTACCTAGGCTTTCACGTTGTCTCCTAGGCTTTCACATAGTCTACGCTGTTATTTGACTGCCAACATTCATTCCGAATTTTTATGGAAAGGGCAGAAATAATCAAGAAACTTTTATTCTGCTTACAAAAAGCACAGAGGATGAAGCCCATCATTAAACAAAAGCTTTGCGTGCCTCAAAACATCTTCTCTTTTGCGATCTCTAACAAGAAAAACAGACCTACTCAGGTAGTTAAGCTCACGCTTAACTTAAATGAAATATAACCTTCTGATTGAAGTGAAGTACATAAGAAACGTGATTTTGATTCAACACTGCAAGTAATTAACAAGTAATCCAGAGATTTTCTTTACACTGTCATTGGTGACTACTGTAACGTGCTTTAACAGCAGATCTACAGTTAGTCATGAGTTAGAAATACTGAACGTCACGCAATCATATTACCGAGGATCCACAGTCCGCTCCTTTTTAAAATACACATTTCCCACGTAGTCAGAGTTGTTCCAGTTCTGAAAGACCATAAACTACTGCACAAAGCACTGAAACCAGTGATTTAAAGAAAGTTATACTAGCTGCCCTAAACATTTAATTTCAAACTTTTCAGACATTTGAATTGCACTTATGTTGAGTTACAATGAAAGACATCTGTAGCCAGGTGGATAAGCTTGGGTTTTTTTATTGTTTTGTATTTATCGCACTGTTTAGGCACCCTGACGGAGACGGGATTTCCAGGCTCATATAAAGCTGAATTCTTTGACTTTCTATTGCTTGTTCTCTTTCGACTCCTCTATAGGAAGCACACAGCGGACATACAATGCACAGGTAAGCATTATGGTTCCTATGAGAACAAGGTTTCCCCCCCCCCCCCACTAAACATTCTCCTTTAGCTATGACATCTCCTACACTCTTATATTACCAAATGCTGCTGAAGAACGCCTCCCTTTCAAAGCAGAAGCCATCTGTCACATTGAAAATGCTCATAAGCTTTTGTGATCACAAAATCAAAGAAAAAGTATATCGGGCACTGAAAATCTGTACATTATTTTGTATTCTATATTGGAGATCTCCAGATTACTAGCGGGCATCATTTAATCTGGTTTTGCTTCTCTCTACTTGCAATAGAGAGAACCAGCTACCGGGAATGTGACTGACACATGACGACTCAAACATCAGGGCTTCAGAGGCAGCACAAGGTACAAGGCGAAAGCAATCTGTCCTCATGCAAGTGTACCACGAGAAATTGGGGGGAAAGAGAATTTTGGAAAATAAAGAAAACAAAACCTCTAAAAAACTGTTAACAACTATATTGATAACATTTTCAGTCTTCCAGGTCTGAGCAGCTTGGAATAGTGCTGACTACCAGTTTACCCGCCAGAGTACAACTACCCAATCTATGACCCATAAGCACTATGCAGATCTCATAACATCTCACTCTGAGTCATTCTAAGACTTAGTGCTCCAAATCTGCAGTAGAGCCACACTGTAGGGACTTTTAACACGAAACACACGTGCATAAGATAGACACATTGTTTTTGTTGCATCACTACAGCCCAGAATTTGAACACATTCCTGCCTCCCCATCCTGCGTTTAGGCTAAAACATTTCCATTAAGCTACTCTTAACCAAGTTCTGCCTTCAAATAATTTAGCATAAGGCATATCCATCACTTCAAAGCTCTGTTTCTTGCAAGATGTTTTTTTACTAAGACTTACAGAATCATTAAGGTTGGAAAAGACCTCTAAGATCATCGAGTCCAACCGTCAACCCAACAC
>NW_008794281.1:373733-390623 GCF_000699145.1 Aptenodytes forsteri
GCTGTCAACCAGCACCCCCAGGTCCTTTTCCGACAGGCAGCTTTCCAGCCACTCTTCCCCAAGCCTGTAGCGCTGCATGGGGTTCTTGTGGCCGAAGTGCAGGACCCGGCACTTGGCACTCCAGTATTTCTCTTCAGAGTTTATGTCCCCTTCTCATTAAACAAGGCAGAAATCTAACTGTAAGAGTACACTTCCACCTACAGCAAGACCTCAGAGTAGGGCTGAATTTCAGCTTAAGTAGTGCCAGCGGTTAAAAATGACAGGTCTGTTGTTCCAACCTTTGCAACTCAAACCAAGAGGTTTCTGTGTCCTCCTGAGGAGCGTATTGAATTATCCAAGCTGGCAGCAAATCACAGAAGAGAGTCAAGTCAGTTGCTCTAATACCAGTGCAATGCAACTCAGATAGGGCTTTTCCTTCAGAGCAAGGGCAGTGTGAAGAGGAGAGATCCCATGCAACAGGGAAGGAAAGATCAGGTACAGGAAGTTCCGAGAGATAAATAGGCTTGAGGTCCTCCTCCTTTGCAGGGGGAGATGTCATCCAGAAGTACCATCTTGGAGGAAAGAGACAAGTCTGGGGTTTAGTTTTTAAAAGCATGTATATCCTTGTTAATTATAATTGAGGGTTATATATATTATTTTATTATTTTTATATATATACACATACATGATTAAATTAAGCAATCAGGACTCACAAACCAGGGACAAATTCATCACTGGTCTAGCCTCCATCCCCACATAACCTCAGATATAATTAGTACCATTGGACTTACCCAGCTCTTTATTAATTTCTTCCCTCAGAAGGACAAGGTGCTGGTTTTACACTAGTGTCTAACAGGGAAGCTTGGGACATCTGAAATATTGGGTAAAACTGTCACCTTCAGACTTTTAAGTACTCTGAAAGTGCAAAGCATTATTTTCTAAAAAAAAAGTTAAAAGGAGAAAAAATAAAATCAGAAGATTTTTGTCTAAAAGATTAGGAACACCCACAGACTTTCCAACAAATCGGTAAGCATCTAGACAGCAACAAGAGAAAGGAATTTGAGAATAACTTCTTGTACAGAGCCAGGATTGCCGTTTGGCTTGACCCACGGGAAGCAGGGAGTGGTATTTATGGAGCCAACGGGAGAGAAAAAAAATCATTTTTGAAGCCAGGTAGTATTGCCATTTCCATTTCTATTTATATTATTGACATAAATTGGAGACATTTAGTGTATCACTCTAAATCCGAGAAAGGAGTCAGCCTATTGCTCCAAGCAGCAGTGCTTCCCTAGAGCTTGTGCCAAGCTGTTAAGAGAGCAGTGAATTCAAGTGTTTTATAAATATTTCTGCAGGACAGTAAATACCCAGTTCAGTGGGGAATACCTGCGTACACATCTGAAATACAGAAGCTAACACAGCAGTAAATAGGAGAAAAAGCTGTCTGTGCTACCCAGAAGTGCCTCTGTCTCAAATGGTAGCTCCGGTGTCCATTAGGCATCTACTCTGCACAATTAGGTAGTAGATACTACTAGGCACTAGCACTAACTTAATTCATACAGAGTATCCCCAGTGCCAAGTCCAGCTTCTGGTCACGTATCCTCATCAGCAACTTGGCACCAGCTTCAAAAATGCCTCAAAACACTTGTTTCTTTTAAATGTTGAGACATTCTAGGCCAAGGAAAAGTACCAGCATTTGGAAGACTTGCACCCATCCATTTACCTGCCTCATCACAGCCCAGACAGAACCAAAAAAGCACAAAACAGCTTTAAGAAATGTGTTTCTCAAACTAATGCTTATTTACACTTTGACTAAAACACATGTGCTTTAAGATTATTTGGGGTGACGGGGGGGAAGGATAGGAAAAAGGCTGGGAGAAGCTGCTCTGTGGTGACAAAGGGGTCCCTTCATCCAGATTTGTCAACTGTCAACACCACGGCCCCTTGAACATCATCTCACAGCAGTAACTATCTACCCCCTAGCATCAGTATCAGCAGCTATATGCCTGTGCATCTCTGTCCTGGGGTAAACATGCACAAGATATTTAGATTTTAGATATTCAAAGAACATTGGTAGTCCCACATCACGCTGCCTTTTCCCCCAGGAAATACATCTTCCACTGGCTGCCAGCAGAATCAGTGATCCAGGGCTATACTGTGACACTCTCCTTCATACCAACAGGCAGGATCTTCTAATGATGGTAAACCATACCAACATCTCCACAGGTGGAGGAGATCACACCACTTCCCTCTTGAAGTATATTACCACTCCACAACAGAAAAACAAGGCAAACATGGAGACCGCATCTTAAAATTGCGAGTGTGATAGGGTCAAACTCCATGAAAAGAAAGTCAAGGACAGCGACTTCACAAAAGGTGTACGTTGGACAGAAAAACCAGGACTCCCAGGATCCTATCACACACATCAGCAAAGAATCAGTCAGAAAGAGGCCATGCCAAAACCTAACAGAATGCAGCAGGACTGTGTTTCGACAATATTATTGCCAGGTCCCTTGTTTCCCATTTCTTTTTACCTTAATCTTTAGCTCCAAATACCCTTATTATTTACAGTCTTTCCTTGACTAATACAGTGTTCTGCTAACGTTTTTATTCATAAGCTATTGCTAACGTCTTCAAACTTATCTTCTCCTTAATCAGTTGTTCCGGATTTCAGATGCAACTCGCTACAAGAAAATAGCTGTACTCCATGATAAAAAATTTTATCTATTTATGTTTACACAAAGGCCTATTCATTTCACATTCAGGATCTAACATACAGATAAGCCTTACTGCAGAGGCATAACTGGGAAAGCTCGCTAAATAAAAGACCTCAGGGTGCCAAACCAATTACATTGCTCTTGCTCGTAGTTTTTCCACCAGCAAAGCTATTTTAACTCCTGTGAGGAGAAATAATTACTTTAGCTTGACAGTTGGAGCGACTACAGTTACGAAGTTTAAGAGCTGCCACAGAGATGTCTTGAATCTGTGCATTTGATCTTCAAGTCCACAGTTATGCCAGACAGAAGCACAATTTATCTTAAATAAGCATAAAAAGACAAAAGTAAGTGGGGCACTTACCCTACTTTAAATCACTGTTGTGCAAAGAGGAATACTAAAGGTGCTCCAAATTCATAATTCAGCCCATATTGGAAAGAGAAGAAAAAATGCACAAATGCACCAGTCCAGTTCTGACTAGGAGTTTCTCTCACAGAGGAAAACATTTTAGATAAAACTTGGATCCTTTAATTATCTTCAAGGCCAGTCCCTGCTCCACAGTCACGATTATACAGTTAGTTATCGAAAAAGTGGTAGTTTCATCTAAAAGAGCCATCCAGGCAGGAATAGATGTCTTATTTTCCCCTTGGAACAGGAAATTCTTCACAGAAGAGGCAAGACGAAGTTTTACTCCTTGCTGGGGGCTGAAATAAGTGTAAGCTACTACAGGTATTTATGACATAAACCATAAAAAAGGAGCTACGAATACCAACACTGCAGACACATGCATGTAAATGCAACCAGAAAACAAGCATTGTGGTAGCCAAATAAATTACGCAGACCAACAAAACCCCAAACAGCCTTTGGACCTCCCTTAAGTATCAGACAGACCCTTATATAAACAGTAAATCAATGTTACAGCACAAGAAACTTCACAGGAAGACTCATGCCAAAACAAGTCACCCACATCGCTTTACTTTCTAGACTGTTATTAGATAGTGATCATTGATGTTCTCTTCCAGGTTCTCTCATGTCTTCAAATGGGCATCCACATATTTTTCTATTTACAGGAAGAGCATGCATACACCCCATTAGCAAAACTATTAATGACACTATTAGTTTGCTTCTACAGCTAATGATTTTGTGCTCAGACCACAGGCTAACAGCGAAAGCAGAAGACCAAGTCACCCAGCCAGCCTTTATGCTTTTGCTAATACAAGCAAGGGAAATACTAGGGAAAAGAAGCACCCAGCAAACCCTGAACCACCTCAACAAAAAACAGTATCAGCAGGAATAGAGATGTAACTACTTGAAAATAGGAAGAAGTTACTGAAATAATATTCTTTACCTTGAACTGCCTATAACAAGAAAGGCTTACTCTAAAGACACTTCTCCAACTTAGTCTCTTGAACTAAATGCATTTATATAAACAAACTTCACAATTTGATTAGATGTCTATGACCACTATAATAAGACTTATTTTAACCTTTTAAACTTTGGGTTTACTCTTCATCACTGAGAACATGACTGAGCTTAATCTGAAGCTTGGAAAAGTGAATATTAACCCTAAGCTTCCAATTACACTCAGTCATGTTCTCAATGAACACTAATACAGCTGGTGTTAATATTTAAAGTAAGGGGTTAATTTAGCATGGAAGGAAAGCCACAAACTTTTGGGAAGCCACAACCCAAACGCCCCACCATAGTCTCTAAATTACAAGTACAAGCCAAGAAGATGTCATAGCACCACATCACTACATTACTTCAGAGGTGGGCACATATGCTTTTAGGACCAATCCTTAGGCCTAAAGTAAAATTAATGGAAATAAAGCCTCAAGAAACCGACTGCACAGCAGAAACCCATGAAAACTATCATTAAGGATACTACATTTTCTTAAATTTTAGGGGGAATGTGGGCAATGTGAGCATTTTTCTATTTTGAAGACATAATATTTGTCTCTTAGCTGTATATGTGGTTTACATGACTGGAGATTACCATCTTCCCTCAAAAGAGGGATGCAAGAGATTTTGAAGTACAAACTTAAATGGCAAATGTGTTATTTTCACTGCAACTATAACCTTTAAAGTAGGTACTTAATTACGGAACGACTGTCCGAGTCTTCTAGTGACACTTGAATGATGAAGCAACAAGCTACGATTATTTTTCTTATTTCCTTTTATTTTTTAAAAAAAGTTCATTATTTCTTCCAGTATTCAGAACAGCTGGTAAAAGTAATCATTTGGCAAAGCCTGTCAAGGGCTAAAAAATAAATACATGTATTTCCTATGGTAGATTACATCCTTTAAACCAAAATGAAAGGCTGAAACATACAAATATTTATGAAAGCATAGGGTGTTTTGTACTTCCAAATTGTGCAATAAATATGTGTGTGTGTATACACACACCAGTTCAGTGTGCTGTAAAAACATCCCCTTCATTTTATACTCCACTATTTAACTCTGAGCAACCTGATCTAGTTGAAGATGTCCCTGCTCATTGCAGGGGGTTGGACTAGATGACCTTTAGAGGTCCCTTCCAACCCAAACTATTCTATGATTCTATGATCCACCTTCATGACCCACGCATGTTTCCACTGCCGTGCCCAGGCAGAGCTGAGTTTCAGCATACAGCCTGCCAGCCATGTCCGCAGGTACCTGCAGACTCCCACCCTGAGCAGCACCAACCCTGCTGCGGAGGCATATTACAGTTATGCCTTAGATAGAACTGAAATGCTAAGGACACAAAATACAGTTCTGTATAATATCCATATTAGTTGCTTGTTATTTTCTGTGTCAGTAAACCACATGTTACCACCCAGAAGATCTCAATAAGTAACATATTGATCTTCTATATTTGTATGAGAAAGCCCTGATGTACACGTCACACGTACCACCCAATTAGATAGTTATCCTCGTATGTCCATGCAGATACGGACAGCCCTCAAGACGTGTTTTTATTGTTTGAAACACTTTATAAAGTCATCTAAATCAAGTGAAAATTCTGCTTTTTTTTCTTCTAGAAAGCCACCGTTTTAATTTCATCTGGAAAATCAATTTACACAGGCCAAACAATTGATGGTGCACAGGGATAATACACTGCTTTGTAATAAGAGGGAAAACGTGACAGAAGTTTCACCAGAAGTCATTGTAGTCAAAATATCCAATGTTCGCATCAAGCAGCATAACAGATGGCCCAGAAACTACTTTTTCCGGCGTTCTTCTAGCAGCCCACAACCCCTGGCCCTATGCCTACACTAGACCTTATCGCTAAACAGAGGTGCAAGGACTGCATGTTAAAGCAGGAGAGAATAGCCACAAGAACCTGATGGGGAACCTGATGACAGTACATGATCAAAACATACATTAATTGATTAAACTTTTAGGCTAACTTTCAAAATGCATGTTCGAGGACAAGTCATACAGGTTGTTCTTGCCTAAGTCAGGTATTTCGGCTACCAGCCATACAGGTTAAGCAAGCAGAAAACACTTCATTCTCTCAGTCTACTGGCTTTCCATTACTCTCTCACCCATGTATGTTTTACATGAACTCATAGTACTAGAAGAGGTTCCTTTTTGTGGTGAAATAATATGAACAATAATGGACATAAATTTCTCTACTAGGAAAGTTGCCTCTAACGCAACCATTTCAATGCTCAAATTGGCAATAGACAC
Organism: Aptenodytes forsteri; assembly: GCF_000699145.1. NCBI lineage: Eukaryota > Metazoa > Chordata > Aves > Sphenisciformes > Spheniscidae > Aptenodytes > Aptenodytes forsteri. Next base: position 380,097 of record NW_008794281.1, read on the forward strand.
AGTGCTCATTTTCCAGTGGCATCACACCCACTCCTCGAATTCACCAAGAAAACAAAGATTTTTTTATTTTATTTTTTCTTAAGAAAAAAAACCGGTCAGAATCAATATCACAAATTAGCAATTTTTTTTTTTAACAAAAAAAATGGTCAGAATCAATATCACAAATTAGCAATTCCCTATCTGATAAGGAATCTTTTCAACCTAGTATGCATATTTCAGACTAAGCTATTAACTTGAAAAGGCTAAGAATAGCAAGCCTCCTAGTATGACATTCAAAGCAACATGACCATCATGCAATCTGCTAATGGTGCAATAGGCCAATTCTGGTTTCCAAATCGCTTTCGGACTTGTTCCCGCGCACAACAGTACTCATCTCTAAGCACTTTAATGAAATCCTGAATATTTCGGATGGAAAAGACATGCACTGTTTTGTGGCTGATATTCATAGGACTTCTCATGTTATTCTGCGCTTCACTCCTTGCCTCTAAGCTCTTAATTTCAAATGACAGTACTGCAGGGGAGAGTACATCTTTGGAAATGCAAGACTGGAAAATCCTACTGTTTTATGGAAAATATTTTTCTTATTTGCATACTAGCTGGTCTTCAGCAAGCAAGCACACAGACCACCGTGCATTGCTTTCCTCAGTATTCTCTACATGTATTTTAGGATCTTACCCCAGGTCTAAAACAGCAAGGATGCTTCAAGTACAAGTTTAAAAGGAACAAAGAGCAAAATAAAGCCCCTTAATGCAAGGCCTCAAATGAGAAAATCCATTTTTCTTTAGAGTGTATTAGCATAATCACGAGACCTTACTTTTGTTAAACAGAAAATTCTTCTATTGATTACATAGGGAAACTGACGGCAGAACAGGAAGAGTCTAACTTGGATGTATGAATTCCAAGTACCCAGGGAAATAACACAGGCCTTTATATCACCACTGGCAGTCTCCAATAAAATGCAAACTAGATTGTGGAAAAAAGACTACAAACCCCCTCCCTCTACTGAAAACCAACTAAAACAACAATTCCTCAGCTTTTTCCATTTATTTCACTAGTTACTGTGCTTCGTCGTTCAGTCTTGGATGGACCGCTGAGGTAGCGCAGTATAAACACAGCTCATCTACCTCATCCAAAAATTGGAACGAGTATACCCACAAATACAGTAAACCATCACAAAGCCGTTCTGTGCCAAGCTTCTTCATTCTCCATTTTCATAGCCTCAATGGAGAAGGAAGGAACTGAGTCAGTTACTGTTATAAAAAAAAGTGTTACCGCATTCTTATGGACAGAAAGATCCAGGCAAAACCACCGCCTTTTATTTATGGTTTAAGTTTGCTATGTACCTTTCCACAAAGGAATAATGGAACCCCTGTCCCAGAGATCTTACCATCTATTTAGACAAACGTTAACGATGAAGGTTGTGGAATGTAACAAAATGCAAAGATGCCAGCTGTGAGGTTGACTGTTCAACAATTTAATACGAGTTTTCATTCTCCTTGTGTGTATACTCTTGAAACACAGGTCAGAGCCAAATAGTCAGTGTAAAAATAAATAACAGTTTGTATCGTTTTTAATGAGGCCACTATATTATTTCTCTGCTGTTATTATGTGTCTGCAAAACTAGTTTGCTCCAGCTGCGTTTTCTCTCCACATGGCACAAGATGTGTTATTTAACAACCTTTCCTTTCCAAGGCTCCAGTGAGAAAAGGGAGCAAGTTTACATCATTATTCCTTGTTGTTTGCATTTCTTTATACAAAGGTTTTTGCTGTCGTGTGAATTCTGTTTAAAATAATTTTCAAAAATAATTTCCTCTGTTCCTGTAGCTCTACTTAAGCATATATCCTAGCATACAGCGACTCTAGAGCAAACTTTTAGAACGCGCCAACTTCAGTACAATTTTCCTAATAGGCTCAAAAAAGTAAGAGAAGCAAATGAAAGGCTTTTACGCAGCCACAATCCTATTTCATTGCACTTGCATCCCTCCCATCATCGTTATCCCACATTATTTAGCTTTACTGAAATATTCCTGCATTTTCTCTGTTGGCCCCTGCTTTTATCCAGAGCGTTTCTGGATAAAAGTCTCCACTGTTCCCGAGTGAACAGATATCCCCCTCCCACCTAACCACTTACATCACCGAAGGAATCATCCCCTTGATTGCCGTAACAGTACATTAGCAGTTAAAAATATAATATTCTACCATTTAAGCTTGCCTGCCTGAAAGAGCAGATGATGCCCACTCAAGCAGCTTTTCCACACTCAGATCCCCCATCAATTTCAATGCAAATTCCCCACAGAGAACGACTACAAAGACTGGGCTCCTGCAAACATTTATAGCATAATTCAACATGGTTAATGAAGTAACCGTGACACAAACCAGAAAGAATACTAGGTAAATATGTCAGGCCTTAGCCACATGAATAGAAATTAATATACACACATAGATATTACTTAAGTCATGAAACAACTACAGGCTCTGCATGAGTAAATAGTGCAGCTGTAACACCACAAAAAACCCACCTTGGATCCTGAAAGGTAAAGAAGCGTAACAGACAATTACGCAAACAGAACAGCTACTGTTAAATTCATTTCAGGAAAAAAACTGGTGTGGAAAATTAGCATAGGTGACCTAACTTACAGTTCAGTTTATCTTGAGTAGATACGCTGAGGTGCAACCTACCTCAGTACTATCAGAAAGAAAAAAAGTTAAGCTTCAGGTTAAATGCCATCAATAAAAAGAATTACAGCAACTGAAGGAAGTGTAATTACATGAAAGGTACCCAAGTATGAGACTAGTACCCATCTTTTAACTTCCAATCATCACTTTTACACTTTTTACACAATGCCTGAGAGATAAGTATCTAGTCTTGGGTGCTAATCGGTGCACACGCTGGCAATTTCAAGCCGTTTTGCCTACAAAAACAAGATTTCAGAGCTACAGTCATCTCATTTTTACAAGCATTTGTTATCTTTATCACTTTATGATTTTACGTTAAAAAGGGTATATGAGGCACCTAGTGAATTAAAAGATTTTCTTCCTCACAGAAAAATCTTTTTAAAATATGCTTTTATGTTCATATTACCATGTTTCAGTCACTATACGCTGGGAAACTGATAGAAATGACCCTAACAATCTAATACTCTACTCCCATAACTACATAAAATCATACTGTAAACTACTCATTATCCTTGCTTTTCCAAAAGCAATATTCAAACTATAATGTGTGAAGTGAATTACATTAGTTCCCTAATTAGATATTCTTTTGCCATTACCCAAAAAATTGGTATTTGATGCAATGGAAGTGTGCACAACACGTTATTAATCACTGTCAACAATGTGAAAGGTTGCAAAGATAACTACTCATCGTTATAGAATCTGGGCAGGTGGCCAAAAAGGAAAAACCCATGGATATTAAGTTATCATCAATGGCTATGAATAGTTGTTGGCTTCTAAAGTTCAACACTCCAACATCTGACATACTGCCTAGATCTGCCTCATGAAAGCCTTGGTTTCAAAAGGGTTTAGCTGCACGATGTTCTCCGTTAACAGAGCATATGTGGCAGCACATTATGACTGACAACGAGCTTGGATCATAAACAGACTCCAATATCTTAACTATTGTGTAAGACTTGATTTTGAACAATTTGCTGAAGCGCACGGTCATCTTTTCTTCTCAGGCGTTAAGGATGAAACTAAGCTATTAAACACGTTGTTGTTTTATGTTATCTTTGACATTATCTGCAAAGGAGAAGACACTATATTACAAATAAAAACAAAGTGTCTTCATCCAGCCATTAAATAAAAACCAAGGTTGACCGTTTTCATTATTTCAATGCCACAAAAATCCTAAATTGGAATCCACATTCTAGTCTAGTAAGAATGGATATAAGAATAGAAATTAACTGTACTAATACAAAAAGCACTCTAGATTAGTAACCTCAGTTGGCAACAAAAGACATCATTAAAGTTCATTTTCGGAATTGACTTGCAATAGAACACTCAGCACAATATTCTCTTTCAGAAGAAAATCAGTCATTCCAAACTCCCAAAAGAATTTGGGCATGATATCTGGACATCCTTTAAGTTTGCTGCAAACACGTGCAAGCTTTAAGGAAACATAATTACATCCTGTCGTATCCTCCAAGGACCACACTAACAGTCTTTGCATTCTCTCTCTTCAAGAGGCACATCCCCAACTGGTCAGCTAGGGCAGCAGTTACAATACACTCCGGAGCACTTCACGCAGCGTGAGGTTGTTAATAGTATATATTGAGGTTCATCAGGGATGGGGGGGTTGCCTTCCCGATTTCAGCCTGTATTGTAGCAAGGACAAAGGGACTATTTCCCTTATCCTCTGTCTAGGGAAACCGCTGAATCTTGACTGGTTTCCCAGGACCCCAGAAGCAGATGGAAGCCTGACAAACTACTAAGTAAGTGAAGTAAAACATCTACCAGCATTAACTGTGGCTCACACAGTACTTGCCAGGGCTGAGAAAGAATAGACTCTGTCCTCCTCTAACCATTCCCTAGCTTAGACTCTCCCATTCAGACAAGATTCACTGCAAAAAAAGAAAAATAACTTCTCTGCTCTGAATATTTGAAGTACACCTAGTGAAAAGGCTTCCTATAGAAGCTGCAATTGTAACCACTACTGTAGTTCATAGAAACAGGACACAAGAGACCGACACTACTCCCCCATCCAAACCCATGAAATCTATGAAATAAATTAGAGGTTTACTTTGAAGACACCTAGTAAGATAAGCTAATTAGTACGTTTAATTGGTTTATACATGCACCTCTTCAGAGACATTCAAAACATCTCGGACCAAAGCCTTGATCATAAAGAAGTCCCTCTGCACTTCATAGTCATTAGCTTTTATTGCACAGCAAACGTTGTGAGTCATGATACATCACCTTAAGGCAGAAGAAATGAAAGGGAGGGAGAGCAGTTACCGTTTCATCATCTTTGGCAACGCGTACAACTGATGCAGATTAGAGAAAGCTCTTTGGCTGTCCTTGCTCCCCAAGAGCACAGAGCAGCGTGAGAGCGGGCTCGCCTCCGTTTCTGCACAGACCGCTGGTTCTGCATGACATTTCTCTCAACGCATCCATCGCCCAGTCGCTATTTTCAGGATGCATCAAAACTTTGTACAGACGGGATCTGTCTGTACTTCAATACACAAATGAAAAGCCACCCATGGAACAGTAACTGTCATTTACAGACTATACAGAGTATTTGGGGGGTTGTTTGGTTTTTTGTTTGGTGGGGTTTTTTTAAGAAATAAGGACAAGCATATACTTCAATTTTTAAGCAGATTTCCTCATGAGGTGAATGCTTGCATTATATTTGCTTTCATGTTGCTTACCTTGTGTTCTAGCCTGCAAGACTAGAACAAGTATTTCTCATCATTCATAAAGATTATCCATTTCTAACTTCCGTTTTACTTATAGCAACGGAAAACCCAAACAAAAAAACAAAACCAGCACTGCAAGAACTTGCAGGAACAAGAGGAAAAGCAAGAACAAGCCACAGTTCTCCTCCACCTTCCCATCCTCCATCGCCTTCCCATTCTCCCTGATCCTGAGATCAACTGAGGAACTTGGAGCCACATTGCCTAAAAAGCCACAAGGAGCCATGCTGCCAGCTGGATTCATTTGAAAGTAATGCCCCCCTCAAAAAAAAGAAAATTTATCTTAATCCAAGGGGAATCCAATACTGGGGGCTGTGTGTGTCAGATATTCTCATCCGCATAGGGCGACACCGAAGGAGTCATCCAAAGGACATTAGCCCTTGAAATGCCAATCTGCAGCAGCGAGGCAGCAGCAGACCGAGCAGTCCGACCCATGTTACACACACTCAGATCTTCAGGGGGTTTTTTGTTTGAATTTTTTAGTAAAGCTCCAGAGATGCCTCTTGCTATTGGAACATACACAGGTTGGGCCAATCACTACAATCTGACTGCAGCATTTGAAATTCAGATCCTGACATAACAATGCAGTGAGCGAGGGAGCTAGGTTCTGTTTTAACACCTCAGCACTTTACATACTGCTCCTGAACTAAAGAGTTACATCTTTCCTCCTATTATTTCCGATTACCAGACACCAATATTCTACTCTATAGAGAGATACGCTTATACACACCGAAAAATCTAACAGGTACATCTACAAGCTGAAAATATATTACCTGAAAATCAGATAAAGACAGATAAGTACAGAAGACTATCAACAAGACATTGTGTTTATGCCATTATTGATTACAATGTAAGTTAAAAACCTGGATTTTCTGCTAACGTCACTCAACTCTCATTTGGAGGTCCCAAAATGCTTTGGAAAGTGAATATTACCTCATGTTATAGATAGGAAAGACCAAGAGACAGAAGTCTCTCACATTATCTTATGAACTTCCCCCACAAAAATATGTTGTGGGCTAGAAGAGCGAGGAGAACTATGTAGATTTGTATTTGACACCTTATGTATCAACAATATTGCCTCCCCAATTACATGAGCAACAGTTATGACACTATCATTATGCAGTATGTATCTTCTGGCTCATTTTGATTCTGTCAAAGCATTAAACACCTTCCCTTCAGATTCAGCTACTGTAAATACAATGAATGACGTTAGACCACCACCACCAAGATTTAAAGTTCCAGCCTTTTATGACAGCAATCATCCGCCTGTCTAGGAAGACCCTTGTCTGTACATGCTTCCATCTATTTTAGCGCTTCAATGTGCTGTACTGCACTCAAAAGTTCACATGTAGTTTATACAAGGTGGAAAATCTCTCCCATACTCATCCTCTGCCAGCTGGTCTACTATGTCATATCATTTGAGTTTTAAAAGGATGCATCCATGTATTTATTTTCCCCACCTGATAAATATTTATGAAGATTTTATTCCAGTCCTAACACATACATACTGCAACTATCTTCCTTTTATTTAGTCAAGCATCTTAAAGGAAAAGGAGTTTGAAGACAGGCTACTCCTGTTGCCAAGCTTGAGCTCCAGAAGTCAGCGTATTAAGTGAAATGATGCAGGTTTGGAAGGCAAATAAAAAAAAACACAAAAAAACAAACAACAACAAGAAAAACAGCACACGAGATTAACATGACTTTCACAACAATGGAGTGCAGTAAGTACTTAAAACCTGCAAAAATGAGATGTTTGAAAGAAAGAGCTCTTCTGGTGTTTGGTGATGGTTTTCACATTCACTAGGATGTGAGCTATCAGCCTAAATATTAAAGCACTATTTTATGCAACTAACAGATAGCTGATGCAACTTTCACTCATTTCTAATATCTTACATGGATTTTGATCAAGGCTGATAGGGAAAGGACACTGTTCTTTTGATAACTGAACTAGCACGGTCTAGTTTTTGCTTGTTTGTTTTAACATTCATGTTGTAGACCAATGGAGCTGAAGGCCAATTCCTGCCCATCTCACAAAAAAGTTTAACTACAATACAACTTTCCTTATCCAAAGTCTAGCAATTCTGTGATCTCTCTAGTTTCTAACCTCTTATTTCTACTGTGTTCACAGGATTTGCTTAGAGATTTTTAATATCATAGTACTAAATTCGAGACATTTAAAAAATTCACTACCTCGTTTGACATGATATAGCAAAAAAAAAAAATCAAGAAAACGAGTCATTTAAATTGGAAAAATTCAGAGAGACACTCAAGTAACATAGGCAATTCCATCTGCCTTGTTACATTTTTGGAGTAGTCATATCAGATGCATGTTGTTTATCCCAAACAAATCCTCCAAGTTACTGAAGATCTGATAGTCGCTGCTGTCATCACCGTGAAGAACTGAAAGACTTCAGAAAATAAACTGCAAGCTGAATACTTGCAGCACATAGAGTTCTAGTTTTCCACCTATAAATGAGGTTTTTCATAACAAGCTTACCTTGTCTCTATTGATTTCTTAACTTACTCTATTATCAGATCCCAGAAGCTACTCCCCTGCCCCTCAGCTCCCTTAAATACAACTCCTTTTTTAATGCAGAACACTTGAAAAATAGCTACACAAGTCTCGGCACATATTTATTACCATCAATGTGCGATAGCCTCAAGAGACATCCACGCATCATATTCTGTTAGCAAGAAAAGGAATCACAGTCTTCAATACTGTGCTATTTTTTCCTAATGCTGCAAGGACAAGCTAATTTGTAAGCCAGATCATTCCTTTCTAAAGGATGAATGACAGTCTTCTGTAAAGGAGAAAAACCAAAGACGATCTTCTCAGTGACTTTTACTGCCACGGGAATATTGCAGGAGCCTCTCAGTAGACTCCCAAAGACAGGGCTGGTTCACATCAGAAGCTGCAGTAAGCTCCTGAGGAATGGGAGAAAGGTCTAGGTATCTACACTGGCTCCATCTCCCCTCTAATGCTATACACATGCCATTTCCACCTCAGACTATGATACTGCGTCATATCTTACCTCTGGGTTACTTTGCATCGCCAGAAAAAGCAGACAGAGTGAACTGTCTGAGGGGGAAAAAAACTCAGTGCAAGAAAAGGCAAGAAACTCATAGATGTAATATTCCCTCCAGCTTTTCTCTGCAAAGAAAAGGGAAATTATGACTTGATCTAGAAAACATGAAGACTAGCAAGATACTGCACTACAAGGGGATTTCAGGTTGGGAGAGTAAGTTAAGACAACTTAGTCCAGCAGTCTCCTACCAATCATTTTAGTTTTAGACCAACGTAACCTTGAACAATTTTAGAAGAAAGATCAGCTTTCATCTGTAACACATCTATTTTACTACCAGGTTCTGTTACATTCTAAATATTCCTTTTAGCAATCCTTTGAAAATAATATATGAACTTGAAAGCATACACAGACACATGATGCTTTTCAAAGAGAAATACGTAGCTAGGAAACACACACCTTTCTTACACTTGCTAAAAGCTCCTTCATCTGCACTGAAATCTATTATAGAGCCACAAACTGCACCAGTAAACATGCTTTAAGTTGTCTGTACTAATGGATCTAAACCTTAACACAAATCTAATTTCTTTGTTAAAGAATATACTATAGCCTTACTGCTACTGGAAGTTGTCACTAATACTTGTTTCTTAAAGTTATGAATTGCTGTAGTATACAAGCATAAATAAATCTATAGCACATCTGTCAAACTAGACTATAATCAACCAGAAAAAACCCTAACACTCGGTGCCTAAAAATAAATACTGACAAATGCATGTCTGCCTCTCCCTAATGCCTCCCCCCTTCCCGAAAGGCCCTTGAGGTACTCTTAGCTTTGCAATATGCCCTAAAATTAGTAAATAAGTCAGAATTATCACGGAGACTATTTCCTTTACACTCCTTCCCCCTTTTTCCCATTCCCTTTCCTACCACTCCCTTCACCAAGAATATCAAAGTAGATAGCGGACCTCAGGGATATCAAATTTGCTTCCAGGCACAGACATCATGAGAGGCAATATCTGACTGTCCAATACGAATTTCCCAGCTGTTTAGGTTTCAGAGAATTTAATATCATGGCCCACACTTTATTCCATATGACAATTACTCCAAAGCCAGAGGCTAGCCATTTGCATAATAACGAACATTTTTCTAAAGAGGTGTGCAGGAAACTACATGCTAATGAGTTCTAGTGTATATTACCTGAAAGTCACACTTGCTTTATAAAAATAATTAAAACCACAACCTCTGATGTTTACCTACTTGTACATTTTATGTAACAGACCATGAGAAACACCTGTCCTATTAAATGAACAAAAACACATAGGACTAAATTTTGCAATACTGAGTCCCTTGAAGAAATTCAGTAATTTACGTTGGACTGTTCACACGTATAAGGATCGCAAGAGTAGGCTGGCTTCTGAAGCTGTGCATCAGGGGAAATGCATCTGTGGCACAAGAAACACTGGTTTGCTACATCTCAATCACAGAAAGAAGGAGGGAAATACAGCCATTTCTGCTAAATCACTGTAAAAAAGGGAAGGATAGATGAGGTGCATTTCACAGCTGAAGAAACATTTCCACCACCACTTTGGAATCTGACAAGTCAGAGGTAATTTTTTTTACAATCTAACCAGTAACAGAAGAAAATTTATTATGCTTCCTCCATAGCATCCTATAGCCTGTGTTTGATACAGATGTAGCAGACTTGTCCCTTGCACCATTAGAAATTCACTTTACTTTGAAACAAGTGTTCTTTTTACTATAAGGAATATATACTATACTATGTAGCACTTACCTGTATTTACTGCTTGCACCTTTTGGTTTCATAGAATCACAGAATAGTTTGGGTTGGAAGGGACCTCTAAAGGCCATCTAATCCAACCCCCCTGCAACGAGCAGGGACATCTTCAACTAGAGCAGGTTGCTCAGAGCCCCGTCCAACCTGACCTGGAATGCTTCCAGGGATGGGGCATCCACCACCTCTCGGGGCAACCTGGGCCAGTGCTTCACCACCCTCAGCGTAAAACACTTCTTCCTTAGATCTAGTCTGAATCTACCCTCTTTTAGTTTAAAGCCATTCCCCCTTGTCCTGTCAC